>NW_026600556.1:0-51803 GCF_029448725.1 Salvelinus fontinalis
CAAACTGTCAACAGAGTAGCTAGCAAACTGTCAACAGAGTAGCTAGCAAACTGTCAACAGAGTAACTAGAAAACTGTCAACAGAGTAGCTTGCAAATTAACTGTCAACAGAGTAGCTAGCAAACTAACCGTCAACAGAGTAGCTAGCAAACTAACTATCAACAGAGTAGCTAGCAAACTAACTGTCAACAGAGTAGATAGCAAACTAACTGTCAACAGAGTAGCTAGCAAACTGACTGTCAACAGAGTAGCTAGAAAACTAACTGTCAACAGAGTAGCTAGCAAACTAACTTTCAACAGAGTAGCTAGCACACTAACTGTCAACAGAGTAGCTAGCAAACTGTCAACAGAGTAGCTAGCAAACTGTCAACAGAGTAGCTAGCAAACTGTCAACAGCGTAGCTAGCAAACTGTCAACAGAGTAGCTAGCAAACTGTCAACAGAGTAGCTAGCAAACTGTCAACAGAGTAGCTAGCAAACTAACTGCCAACAGAGTAGCTAGCAAACTGTCAACAGAGTAGCTAGCAAACTGTCAACAGAGTAACTAGAAAACTGTCAACAGAGTAGCTAGCAAACTGACTGTCAACAGAGTAGCTAGCAAACTAACTTTCAACAGAGTAGCTAGCAAACTAACTGTCAACAGAGTAGCTAGCAAACTGTCAACAGAGTAGCTAGCAAACTGTCAACAGAGTAGCTAGCAAACTGTCAACAGCGTAGCTAGCAAACTGTCAACAGAGTAGCTAGCAAACTGTCAACAGAGTAGCTAGCAAACTGTCAACAGAGTAGCTTGCAAACTGTCAACAGAGTAGCTAGCAAACTGTCAACAGAGTAGCTAGCAAACTGACTGTCAACAGAGTAGCTAGCAAACTAACTGTCAACAGAGTAGCTAGCAAACTGTCAACAGAGTAGCTAGCAAACTGTCAACAGAGTAACTAGAAAACTGTCAACAGAGTAGCTAGCAAACTGACTGTCAACAGAGTAGCTAGCAAACTGTCAACAGAGTAGCTAGCAAACTGTCAACAGAGTAGCTAGCAAACTGTCAACAGAGTAGCTAGCAAGCAACAAGATATGCCAAATGACAGTCTAAAAACCACTTGGGGGTAAATAAATCAGATTTGACCGTTCAGACATGGTCATGAATCAGATTTGTATTTCACTTCACACCACCCAAAAGCACAGATTCCAAGTTCTGTTTGGCTGTTTAGCATATAATGGAATTTCCATTTGGACAGTTTATCGACAAATTTGCTATTTCCATTTTTATCCAAAACGTACATTACGCACATAAACATGTTGGATGGAAACCTGGTGATAGTAACACAATGTATACCGGATTAAACAGGGATCCATAGGAAGGATTCTCAGCCATACAAACTGCCTGATAGGCTACATTTACACAGGCAGCACAGATCAGATCTATTTTTCCCCCCACTAATTGGTCTTTTGACCAATCACATCAGCTCTTTTGACCGATAAATAGGCAAAAATCAGACTCCGAGAATTGGGCTGCCTGTGTAAACGAAGCCATAGCATCAAGTAAAAACTCAAACCGTATTAGTTAGTTATTAGTGTCCGACCCACAGCATAGCATCTCTTACAAACCTATGACACAGCCCACTGCTACAATGAATATCTATATTACAGTTGTATTGGACACAAATCATTGAATTGACTTTAGCTACTGAATCAGATTGACATTAAGAGGACTGGGCTATATCCCTTAGTGATCCTGTGGTGACTTCATACAGATGATACACCTGCCTGAGAGGAAGACACACACACACACACACACACACACACACACACACACACACACACACACACACACACACACACACACACACACACACACACACACACACACACACACACACACACACACACACACACACACACACACACACACACACACACACACACACAATCTCCTCTGTATGACAGGCACTATCTGTTCTCACCAATGGATCTGTCAGGGTTCTGTTCCTTTCTCTCTCTTCTCTCTCTACTTAACCATCCATTACAATCCAGTTCCCTTTCTCTCTCTTCTCTCTCTACTTAACCATCCATTACAATCCAGTTCACTTTCTCTCTCTTCTCTCTCTACTTAACCATCCATTACAATCCAGTTCCCTTTCTCTCTCTTCTCTCTCTACTTAACCATCCATTACAATCCAGTTCCCTTTCTCTCTCTTCTCTCTCTACTTAACCATCCATTACAATCCAGTTCCCTTTCTCTCTCTTCTCTCTCTACTTAACCATCCATTATAATCCAGTTCCCTTTCTCTCTCTTCTCTCTCTACTTAACCATCCATTACAATCGAGTTCCCTTTCTCTCTCTTCTCTCTCTACTTAACCATCCATTACAATCCAGTTCCCTTTCTCTCTCTTCTCTCTCTACTTAACCATCCATTAAAATCCAGTTCCCTTTCTCTCTCTTCTCTCTCCTCTCTCTACTTAACCATCCATTACAATCCAGTTCCCTTTCTCTCTCTTCTCTCTCTACTTAACCATCCATTACAATCCAGTCCCCTTTCTCTCTCTTCTCTCTCTACTTAACCATCCATTACAATCCAGTTCCCTTTCTCTCTCTTCTCTCTCTTCTCTCTCTACTTAACCATCCATTACAATCCAGTTCCCTTTCTCTCTCTTCTCTCTCTTCTCTCTCTACTTAACCATCCATTACAATCCAGTTCCCTTTCTCTCTCTTCTCTCTCTTCTCTCTCTTCTCTCCCTACTCAGTTCATTTCTATACGGCCATATTGTTTTCAAAACACATAAAAGAGTCATAAGACCTTCACACCCTGCTCTTGTCGTCAGACAATGGTTGTCTTTTACAACCTGACACAGTCAACTGTTGAAACAACAGACACGGTAAACAATAGAGAACATTGTTTTTGTTGTACTAACCTTCCCCATGTCCCAAAATGGCATCCTAGTCCCTATAGCTCTAGTCAAAAGAAGTGCACTACAGAGGGACTAGGGTTTCATTTTGGGACACATCCCTGTACTCTGTCTTAGTTCTAACACACAGCAGCTGTCGTCTACAACTTCCTGCCACTGAAGGACATGGTTTTTACTGCACCAGTCAATCTAACACAACAATGGAAACATGAACCAACATCAATTCAAAGGGTCTTTATTGGGATGGGAAACATATTGTCCCGGTTGACTAGGAGTGGAAGGTAGGAATCAGGCCGCAGAGAGCAGAGGTTCAAGGAAAAAATATACATTTAATCCGCCACAAAAATGGTTCTGCGAAAAACACAGGGCGAAAAACACTGACCAACTCAAAACACAGGGCGGAAAACACTGACCAACCCAAAACACAGGGCGGAAAACACTGACCAACCCAAAACACAGGGCGGAAAACACTGACCAACCCAAAACACAGGGCGGAAAACACTGACCAACCCAAACACAGGGCGGAAAACACTGACCAACTCAAAACACAGGGCGAAAAACACTGACCAACCCCAAACACAGGGCGGAAAACACTGACCAACCCAAAACACGGGGCGGAAAACACTGACCAACCCAAAACACAGGGCGGAAAACACTGACCAACCCAAAACACAGGGCGGAAAACACTGACCAACCCAAAACACAGGGCGGAAAACACTGACCAACCCAAAACACAGAGCGGAAAAAACTGACCAACCCAAAACACGGGCAGAAAACACTGACCAACCCAAAACACAAGGCAGGAAAACACTGACCAACCCAAAACACAGGGTGGAAAACACTGACCAACCCAAAACACAGGGCGGAAAACACTGACCAACCCAAAACACAGGGCGGAAAACACTGACCAACCCAAAACACAGGGCGGAAAACCCTGACCAACCCAAAACACAGGGCGGAAAACACTGACCAACCCAAACCACGGGGCGGAAAACACTGACCAACCCAAAAAACGGGGCGGAAAACACTGACCAACCCAAAACACAGGGCAGGAAAACACTGACCAACCCAAAACACGGGGCGGAAAACACTGACCAACCCAAAACACAGGGCGGAAAACACTGACCAATCCAAAACACGGGGCGGAAAACACCGACCAACCCAAAACACGGGGCGGAAAACACTGACCAACCCAAAACACAGGGCGGAAAACACTGACCAACCCAAAACACGGGGCGGAAAACACTGACCAACCCAAAACACAGAGCGGAAGAAAATGACCAACCCAAAACACGGGCAGAAAACACTGACCAACCCAAAACACAAGGCAGGAAAACACTGACCAACCCAAAACACAGGGTGGAAAACACTGACCAACCCAAAACACAGGGCGGAAAACACTGACCAAACCAAAACACAGGGCGGAAAACACTGACCAACCCAAAACACAGGGTGGAAAACACTGACCAACCCAAAACACAGGGCGGAAAACACTGACCAACCCAAAACACAGGGCGGAAAACACTGACCAACCCAAAACACAGGGCGGAAAACCCTGACCAACCCAAAACACAGGGCGGAAAACCCTGACCAACACAAAACACGGGGCGGAAAACACTGACCAACCCAAAAAACGGGGCGGAAAACACTGACCAACCCAAAACACAGGGCGGAAAACACTGACCAACCCAAAACACAGGGCGGAAAACACTGACCAACCCAAAACACAGGGCGGAAAACACTGACCAACCCAAAACACAGGGCTGAAAAACACTGACCAACCCAAAACACAGGGCGGAAAACACTGACCAACCCAAAACACAGGGCAGGAAAACACTGACCAACCCAAAACACAGGGCGGAAAACACTGACCAACCCAAAACACAGGGCTGAAAACACTGACCAACCCAAAACACAGGGCGGAAAACACTGACCAACCCAAAACACAGGGCGGAAAACACTGACCAACCCAAAACACAGAGCGGAAAACACTGACCAACCCAAAACACAGGGCGGAAAACACTGACCAACCCAAAACACAGGGCGGAAAACACTGACCAACCCAAAACACAGAGTAACACGGCTCCGGAGCACAACAACACCTCCAACTCAAAACGTGAACACAAAACAATCCCTCACAAACAAGAGCTTCACAATCTTAAATAGGCGAGTAAATCAAGAAAACACAAATAGGAACAGGTGCAACGAATAAGACAAAACTAACAGAAAAGGAAAAAGGGATCGGTGGCGGCTAGTAGGCCCTTTGACGACGACCGCCGAGCACCGCCCGAACAGGCAGTTGGGAGCCAACTTCGGCTGGAGTCGTGACACATGTGTTAACATTGTTAAAGCAAGTGAAGTAGATCATATACAAAAGTGAAATAAACAATTTAAAAATGAACAGGAAACACTCCCAGAAGTTACAAAAGAAAAAAGACATTACAAATGTCCTATTATGTATTTATATACAGTGTTGTAACGATGTGCAAATGGTTAAAGTACAAAAAAAGGGAAAATAAATAAACCTAAATATGGGTTGTATTTACCAATGGTGTTTGTTTTTCACTGGTTGCCCTTTTCTTGTGGCAACAGAACTCTCTCTCAATAGAAACAATGTATCGTTGATAATTATGTAAATCACACAAGTAACACTGTGATGAGCATAATTAGCATAATGATCAACTATGCATTGTGTCTGATTCCCAATTTCATGGGCTAATCGGGTTGATACAGAGAGCTAGCATGATATTTTAAAACCTGTAAGTACATGTAAACTGATGGTCAAACGTGTACGCCCATCAAAGAACGAGGGTGACCAAAGATACAATTTACATTAAGACGTCAAATAACAGAAGTACGGTGTGTGTGAGAGAGAGAGAGAGAGAGAGAGAGAGAGAGAAGAGAGAGAGAGAGAGAGAGGAGAGAGAGAGAGAGAGGGCGGGGAGGGAGAGAGAGAGAGAGGGTGGGAGGGAGAGAGAGAGAGCGAGAGAGAGGGCGGGGGAGGGAGAGAGAGAGCGAGCGAGGGCGGGGAGGGAGAGAGCGAGGGCGGGGAGGGAGAGAGAGAGCGAGGGTGGGGAGAGAGAGAGAGAGAGAGAGAGAGAGAGAGAGAGAGAGAGAGAGAGAGAGAGAGAGAGAGAGAGAGAGAGAGAGAGAGAGAGAGAGAGAGAGAGAGAGAGAGAGAGAGAGTGAGAGGGGGAGGGGGGGAGAGAGAGAGAGAGAGAGTGAGTGACAGGGGGAGGGAGGGAGAGAGAGTGAGAGAGAGAGAGAGAGAGAGGGGGGGGGGGAGAGAGAGAAGGGGGGGGCAGGGAGAGAAAGAGAGAGAGTGAGTGAGTGAGTGAGAGAGAAGGGGCGGGGAGGGAGAGAGAGAGGGGGGGGTGGGGAGAGAGAGAGAGAGTAGAGGGAGAGAGAGAGAGAGAGAGAGAGAGAGAGAGAGAGAGAGAGAGAGAGAGAGAGAGAGAGAGAGTGATTGGACGGATCACCTGTTGATAAAGGAGTCATGACACGTTGGACTGATCACCTGTTAATAGAGGAGTCATGACACGTTGGACTGATCACCTGTTAATAGAGGAGTCATGACACGTTGGACTGATCACCTGTTAATAGAGGAGTCATGACACGTTGGACTGATCACCTGTTAATAGAGGAGTCATGACACGTTGGACTGATCACCTGTTAATAGAGGAGTCATGACACGTTGGACTGATCACCTGTTAATAGAGGAGTCATGACACGTTGGACTGATCACCTGTTAATAAAGGAGTCATGACACGTTGGACTGATCACCTGTTAATAAAGGAGTCATGACACGTTGGACTGATAACCTGTTAATAGAGGAGTCATGACACGTTGGACTGATCACCTGTTGATAAAGGAGTCATGACACGTTGGACTGATCACCTGTTGATAAAGGAGTCATGACACGTTGGACTGATCACCTGTTGATAGAGGAGTCATGACACGTTGGACTGATCACCTGTTGATAGAGGAGTCATGACACGTTGGACTGATCACCTGTTAATAAAGGAGTCATGACACGTTGGACTGATCACCTGTTAATAGAGGAGTCATGACACGTTGGACTGATCACCTGTTGATAAAGGAGTCATGACACATTGGACTGATCACCTGTTAATAAAGGAGTCATGACACGTTGGACTGATCACCTGTTAATAATAGAGAGTCATGACACGTTGTACTGATCACCTGTTAATAGAGGAGTCATGACACGTTGGACTGATCACCTGTTAATAGAGGAGTCATGACACATTGGACTGATCACCTGTTGATAAAGGAGTCATGACACGTTGGACTGATCACCTGTTAATAGAGGAGTCATGACACGTTGGACTGATCACCTGTTAATAGAGGAGTCATGACACGTTGGACTGATCACCTGTTAATAGAGGAGTCATGACACGTTGGACTGATCACCTGTTAATAGAGGAGTCATGACACGTTGGACTGATCACCTGTTAATAGAGGAGTCATGACACGTTGGACTGATCACCTGTTAATAGAGGAGTCATGACACGTTGGACTGATCACCTGTTAATAGAGGAGTCATGACACGTTGGACTGATCACCTGTTAATAGAGGAGTCATGACACGTTGGACTAATCACCTGTTAATAGAGGAGTCATGACACGTTGGACTGATCACCTGTTAATAGAGGAGTCATGACACATTGGACTGATCACCTGTTGATAAAGGAATCATGACACGTTGGACTGATCACCTGTTAATAGAGGAGTCATGACACGTTGGACTGATCACCTGTTAATAAAGGAGTCATGACACGTTGGACTGATCACCTGTTAATAAAGGAGTCATGACACGTTGGACAGTATGAGTCCGGTCAACAGTATGAGTCAGGTCTACAGTATGAGTCAGGTCTACAGTATGAGTCAGGCTCAATGAGAATCCAAGTCACGTGCTGCTGCTAGAAATAACATCATTAGGGAACTCCAATACAGACTGGAGTGTGGTATTGGGAGAACATAGCTAGGCTAGGCTAGTAGCTTGTGGAATTGTTATGCTGTGGTGTTGGGAGAAGATAGCTAGGCTAGGCTAGTAGGCTGTGGTATTGGGAATAGAAAGCTAGGCTAGGCTAGGAGGCTGTGGTATTGGGAGTAGAAAGCTGAGGTTCCTCATGTTAACCGAGGAAATAGATCAGAACATCAGAGATGACAGCTGAGGTTCCTCATGTTAACCCAGGAAATAGATCAGAACATCAGAGATGACAGCTGAGGTTCCTCGTGTTAACCCAGGAAATAGATCAGAACATCAGAGATGACAGCTGAGGTTCCTCGTGTTAACCCAGGAAATAGATCAGAACATCAGAGATGACAGCTGGGGTTCCTCATGTTAACCCAGGAAATAGATCAGAACATCAGAGATGAGAGCTGAGGTTCCTCATGTTAACCCAGGAAATAGAACAGAACATCAGAGATGACCTCCGTGAGCAACATGTCTCTGCCGGGAGGAGATTTATCGACTTTCCTTCTCTCTCTCTCTCTCTCTCTCTCTCTCTCTCTCTCTCTCTCTCTCTCTCTCTCTCTCTCTCTCTCTCTCTCTCTCACACACACACACACACACACACGCACGCACGCACGCACGCACGCACACACACACACGCACGCACACACACACGCGCACACGCACACGCGCACGCACACGCGCACGCAAACACACACACACACACACAAACACACACACACACAAACACAAACACACACACATGACTGCATCATTCAGTAGGTACACACACACACACACACACACACACACACACACACACACACACACACACACACACACACACGACTGCATCATTCAGTAGGTACACACACACACACACACACTCATCAACATCACTCCTTTCAGGGACAATGGCTGTTGTTTTAGGTCATGTGTAATGTGTTCCTTCTGAATTCACAACAAAGATTTATTCATACAGAGTTTTTGATTACAGTGAACATTGATGAGATTTCCCGCAGAGCAATTTGATGTTAGCAGTTGTAGAACTAACTACCCAGAACACATCACTCAATAAAATAAACACTGGTTTAATTAGACATCTCGCGTCTACGGTTGATCATGGATATCAGATAGCAAAACAAAACATTATGATAGCAGGCAGCATAACAAAACATTATGATAGCAGGCAGCATAGTAAAACATTATGATATCAGGCAGCATAGTAAAACATTATGATAGCAGGCAGCATAGTAAAACATTATGATAGCAGGCAGCACAGCAGGCAGCATAGTAAAACATTATGATAGCAGGCAGCATAGTAAAACATTATGATAGCAGGCAGCATAGTAAAACATTATGATAGCAGGCAGCACAGCAGGCAGCATAGTAAAACATTATGATAGCAGGCAGCATAGTAAAACATTATGATAGCAGGCAGCATAGTAAAACATTATGATAGCAGGCAGCATAACAAAACATTATGATAACAGGCAGCATAGTAAAACATTATGATAGCAGGCAGCATAGTAAAACATTATGATAGCAGGCAGCATAGTAAAACATTATGATAGCAGGCAGCATAGTAAAACATTATGATAGCAGGCAGCATAGTAAAACATTATGATAGCAGACAGCATAGTAAAACATTATGATAGCAGGCAGCATAGTAAAACATTATGATAGCAGGCAGCATAGCAGGCAGCATAGTAAAACATTATGGTAGCAGGCAGCATAGTAAAACATTATGATAGCAGGCAGCATAGTAAAACATTATGATAGCAGGCAGCATAGTAAAACATTATGATAGCAGGCAGCATAGCAAAACATTATGATAGCAGGCAGCATAACAAAACATTATGATAGCAGGCAGCATAGCAGGCAGCATAGTAAAACATTATGATAGCAGGCAGCATAGTAAAACATTATGATAGCAGGCAGCATAGTAAAACATTATGATAGCAGGCAGCATAGCAAAACATTATGATAGCAGGCAGCATAGTAAAACATTATGATAGCAGGCAGCATAACAAAACATTATGATAGCAGGCAGCATAGCAAAACATTATGATAGCAGGCAGCATAACAAAACATTATGATAGCAGGCAGCATAGCAGGCAGCATAGTAAAACATTATGATAGCAGGCAGCATAGTAAAACATTATGATAGCAGGCAGCATAACAAAACATTATGATAGCAGGCAGCATAGTAAAACATTATGATAGCAGGCAGCATAGTAAAACATTATGATAGCAGGCAGCATAGTAAAACATTATGATAGCAGGCAGCATAGTAAAACATTATGATAGCAGGCAGCATAACAAAACATTATGATAGCAGGCAGCATAACAAAACATTATGATAGCAGGCAGCATAGTAAAACATTATGATAGCAGGCAGCATAACAAAACATTATGATAGCAGGCAGCATAACAAAACATTATGATAGCAGGCAGCATAACAAAACATTATGATAGCAGGCAGCATAGTAAAACATTATGATAGCAGGCAGCATAACAAAACATTATGATAGCAGGCAGCATAGTAAAACATTATGATAGCAGGCAGCATAACAAAACATTATGATAGCAGGCAGCATAGTAAAACATTATGATAGCAGGCAGCATAGTAAAACATTATGATAGCAGGCAGCATAGCAGGCAGCATAGTAAAACATTATGATAGCAGGCAGCATAGTAAAACATTATGATAGCAGGCAGCATAACAAAACATTATGATAGCAGGCAGCATAGCAGGCAGCATAGTAAAATATTAGGGTAGCAGGCAGCATAGTAAAACATTATGATAGCAGGCAGCATAGTAAAACATTATGATAGCAGGCAGCATAGCAGGCAGCATAGCAAAACATTAGGATAGCAGGCAGCATAACAAAATATTATGATAGCAGGCAGCATAGCAGGCAGCATAGTAAAACATTATGGTAGCAGGCAGCATAGTAAAACATTAGGGTAGCAGGCAGCATAGTAAAACATTATGGTAGCAGGCAGCATAGTAAAACATTAGGGTAGCAGGCAGCATAGTAAAACATTATGGTAGCAGGCAGCATAGTAAAACATTAGGGTAGCAGGCAGCATAGTAAAACATTATGATAACAGGCAGCATAGTAAAACATTATGATAGCAGGCAGCATAGCAAAACATTATGATAGCAGGCAGCATAGCAGGCAGCATAGTAAAACATTATGATAACAGGCAGCATAGTAAAACATTATGATAGCAGGCAGCATAGTAAAACATTATGATAGCAGGCAGCATAACAAAACATTAGGATAGCAGGCAGCATAACAAAACATTATGATAGCAGGCTGCATAGCAGGCAGCATAGTAAAACATTAGGATAGCAGGCAGCATAGCAGGCAGCATAGTAAAACATTATGATAGCAGGCAGCATAGTAAAACATTATGATAGCAGGCAGCATAGTAAAACATTATGATAGCAGGCAGCATAGCAGGCAGCATAGTAAAACATTAGGGTAGCAGGCAGCATAGTAAAACATTAGGATAGCAGGCAGCATAGCAGGCAGCATAGTAAAACATTATGATAGCAGGCAGCATAGTAAAACATTATGATAGCAGGCAGCATAGCAGGCAGCATAGTAAAACATTATGGTAGCTGGCAGCATAGTGAAACATTATGATAGCAGGCAGCATAGTAAAACATTATGATAGCAGGCAGTATAGTAAAACATTATGATAGCAGGCAGCATAACAAAACATTATGATAGCAGGCAGCATAGTAAAACATTATGATAGCAGGCAGCATAGTAAAACATTATGATAGCAGGCAGCATAGTAAAACATTATGATAGCAGGCAGCATAGTAAAACATTATGATAGCAGGCAGCATAGTAAAACATTATGATAGCAGGCAGCATAACAAAACATTATGATATCAGGCAGCATAACAAAACATTATGATAGCAGGCAGCATAGTAAAACATTATGATAGCAGGCAGCATAGCAGGCAGCATAGTAAAACATTATGGTAGCTGGCAGCATAGTGAAACATTATGATAGCAGGCAGCATAGTAAAACATTATGATAGCAGGCAGTATAGTAAAACATTATGATAGCAGGCAGCATAACAAAACATTATGATAGCAGGCAGCATAGTAAAACATTATGATAGCAGGCAGCATAGTAAAACATTATGATAGCAGGCAGCATAGTAAAACATTATGATAGCAGGCAGCATAGTAAAACATTATGATAGCAGGCAGCATAGTAAAACATTATGATAGCAGACAGCATAGTAAAACATTATGATAGCAGGCAGCATAGTAAAACATTATGATAGCAGGCAGCATAGCAGGCAGCATAGTAAAATATTAGGGTAGCAGGCAGCATAGTAAAACATTATGATAGCAGGCAGCATAGTAAAACATTATGATAGCAGGCAGCATAGCAGGCAGCATAGCAAAACATTAGGATAGCAGGCAGCATAACAAAATATTATGATAGCAGGCAGCATAGCAGGCAGCATAGTAAAACATTATGGTAGCAGGCAGCATAGTAAAACATTAGGGTAGCAGGCAGCATAGTAAAACATTATGGTAGCAGGCAGCATAGTAAAACATTAGGGTAGCAGGCAGCATAGTAAAACATTATGGTAGCAGGCAGCATAGTAAAACATTAGGGTAGCAGGCAGCATAGTAAAACATTATGATAACAGGCAGCATAGTAAAACATTATGATAGCAGGCAGCATAGCAAAACATTATGATAGCAGGCAGCATAGCAGGCAGCATAGTAAAACATTATGATAACAGGCAGCATAGTAAAACATTATGATAGTAGGCAGCATAGTAAAACATTATGATAGCAGGCAGCATAACAAAACATTAGGATAGCAGGCAGCATAACAAAACATTATGATAGCAGGCTGCATAGCAGGCAGCATAGTAAAACATTAGGATAGCAGGCAGCATAGCAGGCAGCATAGTAAAACATTATGATAGCAGGCAGCATAGTAAAACATTATGATAGCAGGCAGCATAGTAAAACATTATGATAGCAGGCAGCATAGCAGGCAGCATAGTAAAACATTAGGGTAGCAGGCAGCATAGTAAAACATTAGGATAGCAGGCAGCATAGCAGGCAGCATAGTAAAACATCATGATAGCAGGCAGCATAGTAAAACATTATGATAGCAGGCAGCATAGCAGGCAGCATAGTAAAACATTATGGTAGCTGGCAGCATAGTGAAACATTATGATAGCAGGCAGCATAGTAAAACATTATGATAGCAGGCAGTATAGTAAAACATTATGATAGCAGGCAGCATAACAAAACATTATGATAGCAGGCAGCATAGTAAAACATTATGATAGCAGGCAGCATAGTAAAACATTATGATAGCAGGCAGCATAGTAAAACATTATGATAGCAGGCAGCATAGTAAAACATTATGATAGCAGGCAGCATAGTAAAACATTATGATAGCAGGCAGCATAACAAAACATTATGATATCAGGCAGCATAACAAAACATTATGATAGCAGGCAGCATAGTAAAACATTATGATAGCAGGCAGCATAGCAGGCAGCATAGTAAAACATTATGGTAGCTGGCAGCATAGTGAAACATTATGATAGCAGGCAGCATAGTAAAACATTATGATAGCAGGCAGTATAGTAAAACATTATGATAGCAGGCAGCATAACAAAACATTATGATAGCAGGCAGCATAGTAAAACATTATGATAGCAGGCAGCATAGTAAAACATTATGATAGCAGGCAGCATAGTAAAACATTATGATAGCAGGCAGCATAGTAAAACATTATGATAGCAGGCAGCATAGTAAAACATTATGATAGCAGACAGCATAGTAAAACATTATGATAGCAGGCAGCATAGTAAAACATTATGATAGCAGGCAGCATAGCAGGCAGCATAGTAAAACATTATGGTAGCAGGCAGCATAGTAAAACATTTTGATAGCAGGCAGCATAGTAAAACATTATGATAGCAGGCAGCATAGTAAAACATTATGATAGCAGGCAGCATAACAAAACATTATGATAGCAGGCAGCATAGTAAAACATTATGATAGCAGGCAGCATAGCAGGCAGCATAGTAAAACATTATGGTAGCAGGCAGCATAGTAAAACATTATGATAGCAGGCAGCATAGTAAAACATTATGATAGCAGGCAGCATAGTAAAACATTATGATAGCAGGCAGCATAACAAAACATTATGATAGCAGGCAGCATAACAAAACATTATGATAGCAGGCAGCATAGCAGGCAGCATAGTAAAATATTAGGGTAGCAGGCAGCATAGTGAAACATTATGATAGCAGGCAGCATAGCAAAACATTAGGATAGCAGGCAGCATAACAAAATATTATGATAGCAGGCAGCATAGCAGGCAGCATAGTAAAACATTAGGGTAGCAGGCAGCATAGTAAAACATTATGGTAGCAGGCAGCATAGTAAAACATTATGGTAGCAGGCAGCATAGTAAAACATTATGATAGCAGGCAGCATAGTAAAACATTAGGGTAGCAGGCAGCATAGTAAAACATTAGGGTAGCAGGCAGCATAGTAAAACATTAGGGTAGCAGGCAGCATAGTAAAACATTAGGGTAGCAGGCAGCATAGTAAAACATTATGGTAGCAGGCAGCATAGTAAAACATTAGGGTAGCAGGCAGCATAGTAAAACATTATGATAGCAGGCAGCATAGCAGGCAGCATAGTAAAACATTATGATAACAGGCAGCATAGTAAAACATTATGATAGCAGGCAGCATAGTAAAACATTATGATAGCAGGCAGCATAGCAAAACATTAGGATAGCAGGCAGCATAGTAAAACATTATGATAGCAGGCAGCATAGTAAAACATTAGGGTAGCAGGCAGCATAGTAAAACATTAGGATAGCAGGCAGCATAGTAAAACATTATGATAGCAGGCAGTATAGTAAAACATTATGATAGCAGGCAGCATAGTAAAACATTAGGATAGCAGGCAGCATAGCAGGCAGCATAGTAAAACATTAGGATAGCAGGCAGCATAGTAAAACATTATGATAGCAGGCAGCATAGTAAAACATTATGATAGCAGGCTGCATAGCAGGAAGCATAGTAAAACATTAGGGTAGCAGGCAGCATAGTAAAACATTAGGATAGCAGGCAGCATAGCAGGCAGCATAGTAAAACATTATGATAGCAGGCAGCATAGCAGGCAGCATAGTAAAACATTAGGGTAGCAGGCAGCATAGTAAAACATTAGGATAGCAGGCAGCATAGCAGGCAGGATAGTAAAACATTACGATAGCAGGCAGCATAGTAAAACATTAGGATAGCAGGCAGCATAGCAGGCAGCATAGTAAAACATTATGATAGCAGGCAGCATAGTAAAACATTACGATAGCAGGCAGCATAGTAAAACATTAGGATAGCAGGCAGCATAGCAGGCAGCATAGTAAAACATTACGATAGCAGGCAGCATAGTAAAACATTAGGATAGCAGGCAGCATAGTAAAACATTAGGATAGCAGGCAGCATAGCAGGCAGCATAGTAAAACATTACGATAGCAGGCAGCATAGTAAAACATTATGATAGCAGGCAGCATAGTAAAACATTATGATAGCAGGCAGCATAGTAAAACATTATGATAGCAGGCAGCATAGTAAAACATTAGGATAGCAGGCAGCATAGTAAAACATTAGGATAGCAGGCAGCATAGCAGGCAGCATAGTAAAACATTAGGATAGCAGGCAGCATAGCAGGCAGCATAGTAAAACATTACGATAGCAGGCAGCATAGCAGGCAGCATAGTAAAACATTATGATAGCAGGCAGCATAGTAAAACATTATGATAGCAGGCAGCATAACAAAACATTATGATAGCAGGCAGCTTTTTAAAACATTATGATAGCAGGCAGCATAGTAAAACATTAGGAGGGCAGGCAGCATAGTAAAACATTATGATAGCAGGCAGCATAGTAAAACATTATGATAGCAGGCAGCATAACAAAACATTATTATAGCAGGCAGCATAGTAAAACATTATGATAGCAGGCAGCATAGTAAAATATTATGATAGCAGACAGCATAGTAAAACATTATGATAGCAGGCAGCATAGTAAAACATTATGATAGCAGGCAGCATAACAAAACATTATGATAGCAGGCAGCATAGTAAAACATTATGATAGCAGGCAGAATAGTAAAACATTATGATAGCAGGTAGCATAGTAAAACATTATGATAGCAGGCAGAATAGTAAAACATTATGATAGCAGGCAGCATAACAAAACATTATGATAGCAGGCAGCATAGTAAAACATTATGATAGCAGGCAGAATAGTAAAACATTATGATAGCAGGCAGAATAGTAAAACATTATGATAGCAGGCAGAATAGTAAAACATTATGATAGCAGGCAGCATAGTAAAACATTATGATAGCAGGCAGAATAGTAAAACATTATGATAGCAGGCAGCATAGTAAAACATTATGATAGCAGGCAGCATAGTACAACATTATGATAGTAGGCAGCATAGTAAAACATTATGATAGCAGGCAGCATAGTAAAACATTATGATAGCAGGCAGCATAACAAAACATTATGATAGCAGGCAGCATACTAGGGCATTCCCGGCAGGAATAACTGGTGAAAATGACGTCCTTGGACTACCAGATAGAGTAGCTGGATCCACTTTCGCTTCTACCTCTTTCCCTCCATATCTAATATAGTGACTGTCGTTGTCTGGACACTGCCAGGCTCCACACAAGCTTGTGTCTGTAGATACTGGTGCATGTCTCCTAAATGGCATCCTAGTCCCTTTTATAGAGCACTACGTTTGACCAGAGCCCTATGTTGCCCTGGTCAACAGTAGTGCACTATAAAGGGAATAGCTTGTCATTTGGGACCTCTGTAGATACTGCTAGGCTAGCTACAGGATGGTCTCTGTGGATACTGCTAGGCTAGTTATAGGATGGTCTCTGTAGATACTGCTAGGCTAGCTACAGGATGGTCTCTGTGGATACTGCTAGGCTAGCTACAGGATGGTCTCTGTGGATACTGCTAGGCTAGCTACAGGATGGTATCTGTAGATACTGCTAGGCTAGCTACAGGATGGTCTCTATAGATACTGCTAGGCTAGCTACAGGATGGTCTCTGTAGATACTGCTAGGCTAGCTACAGGATGGTCTCTGTGGATACTGCTAGGCTAGCTACAGGATGGTCTCTGTGGATACTGCTAGGCTAGCTACAGGATGGTCTCTATAGATACTGCTAGGCTAGCTACAGGATGGTCTTTATAGATACTGCTAGGCTAGCTACAGGATGGTCTCTATAGATACTGCTAGGCTAGCTACAGGATGGTCTCTATAGATACTGCTAGGCTAGCTACAGGATCGTCTCTATAGATACTGCTAGGCTAGCTACAGGATGGTCTTTGTAGATACTGCTAGGCTAGCTACAGGATGGTTTCTGTAGATACTGCTAGGCTAGCTACAGGATGGTCTCTATAGATACTGCTAGGCTAGCTACAGGATGGTCTCTGTGGATACTGCTAGGCTAGCTACAGGATGGTCTCTATAGATACTGCTAGGCTAGCTACAGGATGGTCTCTGTAGATACTGCTAGGCTAGCTACAGGATGGTTTCTGTAGATACTGCTAGGCTAGCTACAGGATGGTCTCTATAGATACTGCTAGGCTAGCTACAGGATGGTCTCTGTGGATACTGCTAGGCTAGCTACAGGATGGTCTCTATAGATACTGCTAGGCTAGCTACAGGATGGTCTCTGTGGATACTGCTAGGCTAGCTACAGGATGGTCTCTATAGATACTGCTAGGCTAGCTACAGGATGGTGTCTGTGGATACTGCTAGGCTAGCTACAGGATGGTCTCTGTGGATACTGCTAGGCTAGCTAATGGATGGTCTCTGTGGATACTGCTAGGCTAGCTACAGGATGGTCTCTGTAGATACTGCTAGGCTAGCTACAGGATGGTCTCTGTGGATACTGCTAGGCTAGCTACAGGATTGTGTCTATAGATACTGCTAGGCTAGCTACAGGATGGTGTCTGTGGATACTGCTAGGCTAGCTACAGGCTGTACACCTTCAGGCCTGCCTGACTCCTGACAACTCTCCTCCTCCGGGTTAGTTGGAGGAGGCCAATGCATTGTATTGAAGCCTTAGATACCTGACATTTGGCAAAACGTAGGTACCCTTGAAAGGTTGCAGAGTACAAGGTAGGCAGGGAGCTGTACTCCTCCTCCCTGTCAAATCAAATAACAGAATGGGAGGGACAAAGCAAACTGGGATTTCAACTCAACTAAATGACCAAAATGTGAACTGCCTGGTTAAATACTCTTCAACATAAGACACCTCTTAAATGGACATCGAATCAGGAATGGTATTGAACCAATCAAAAGAGTTATAGCAGCAGACCTGCATGACAGTACAGTGACTCCCTGGTCCATTTGTAGAGAGATTGATTAAGATGTATCTCTGTAAGCTTCTGTCAGCTGTGCATCTTTACTCCTAAAGGACTGTAAGCAATAGCTTGTACAAACAGAATTACACGAGTATGACAAACCTTATACACAATAACCAGGAAAATCATGACTACTAAAGCGGGGAAGAAAGAGGGGAGAAGAGGGAGAGGAGAGACGGGGGAGGGGAGACGACGAGGGAGAGGGGGACGAGAGGAAGGGAGACGAGAGTGAGGGGAGACGAGGGGGGGAAGAGGGAGAGGGGAGAAGAGGGGATGGGATACGGGAGTGAAGGGGAGGGGATACGGGAGTGAGGGGAGACGAGGGAGAGGGGAGACAGGAAACGTGGGGGGGGGGGAAGACGGGGAAGTGGATATGGAAGTGAGGGGAGGGGATACGGAGTGTGAGGTAGCAGCCTGAACACACTGAGGCCTAATAGACTGTGACGGTGGTGTGAACTAATACCACACATCAAGATGGAGCACATCCTATATAGACTGTGTCTGAGATGGCAACCTATTCCCCAATAGCCCACTACATGGACCAGGGCTGGTTGATCTGCTGAGGCCTTTCTGCCTGACACCTCAAGGCTCTGGTCCAAAATACACGGCTATCTGGGAAGCAGTCATAGTCTTATCTTCTGTGTCTCCTCCTAACTAACCCAAGATGGTGGACTGGCTGAGTTGTTTTTGTTGTTTGTTTGTTTGTTTGTTAGATGTAACTTTTATTTAACTAGGCAAGTCAGTTATTAAGAATTAATGCTTATTTACAATGGTGGCCTACACAGGCCAAACCCGGACGACTCTGGGCCAATTGGGAGCCGCACTACGGGACTTGAACCAGGGTGTCAGTAGCGAGGCCTCTAGCACTGAGATGCAATGCCTTAGACCGCTGTGCCACTTGGGAGCTAGCAGGCTAGTCTGGCTGATCCAATAGAAGGCTAGTAGGCTGGTCTGGCTGAGGTGATACAATAGAAGGCTAGCAGGCTGGTCTGGCTGAGGTGATACAATAGAAGGCTAACAGGCTGGTCTGGCTGAGGTGATCCAATGGAAGGCTAGCAGGCTGGTCTGACTGTTACAATAGAAGGCCAGCAGGCTGGTCTGGCTGATACAATAGAAGACTAGCAGGCTGGTCTGACTGATACAATAGAAGGCCAGCAGGCTGGTCTGACTGATACAATAGAAGGCTAGCAGGCTGGTCTGGCTGAGGTGATCCAATAGAAGGCTAGCAGGCTTGTCTGGCAGGTACAATAGAAGACTAGCAGGCTGGTCTGACTGATACAATAGAAGGCCAGCAGGCTGGTCTGACTGATACAATAGAAGGCTAGCAGGCTGGTCTGGCTGAGGTGATCCAATAGAAGGCTAGCAGGCTTGTCTGGCAGGTACAATAGAAGACTAGCAGGCTGGTCTGACTGATACAATAGAAGGCTAGCAGGCTGGTCTGGCAGGTACAATAGAAGACTAGCAGGCTGGTCTGACTGATACAATAGAAGGCTAGCAGGCTGGTCTGGCTGATACAATAGAAGGCTAGCAGGCTGGTCTGGCAGGTACAATAGAAGGCTAGCAGGCTGGTCTGGCTGATACAATAGAAGGCTAGCAGGCTGGTCTGGCTGATACAATAGAAGGCTAGCAGGCTGGTCTGGCTGATACAATAGAAGGCTAGCAGGCTGGTCTGGCTGAGGTGATACAATAGAAGGCCAGCAGGCTGGTCTGGCTGAGGTGATACAATAGAAGGCTAGCAGGCTGGTCTGGCTGAGGTGATACAATAGAAGGCTAGCAGGCTGAGGTGATACAATAGAAGGCCAGCAGGCTGGTCTGACTGATACAATAGAAGGCTAGCAGGCTGGTCTGTCTGATCCAATAGAAGGCTAGCAGGCTGGTCTGGCTGATACAATAGAAGGCCAGCAGGCTGGTCTGGCTGAGGTGATACAATAGAAGGCTAGCAGGCTGAGGTGATACAATAGAAGGCTAGCAGGCTGGTCTGTCTGAGGTGATACAATAGAAGGCTAGCAGGCTGAGGTGATACAATAGAAGGCCAGCAGGCTGGTCTGACTGATACAATAGAAGGCTAGCAGGCTGGTCTGGCTGATACAATAGAAGGCCAGCAGTTTGGTCTGGCTGAGGTGATACAATAGAAGGCCAGCAGGCTGAGGTGATACAATAGAAGGCTAGTAGGCTGGTCTGGCTGATACAATAGAAGACTAGCAGGCTGGTCTGGCTGATACAATAGAAGGCTAGCAGGCTGGTCTGGCTGAGGTGATACAATAGAAGACTAGCAGGCTGATCTGGCTGAGGTGATACAATAGAAGACTAACAGGCTGGTCTGGCTGAGGTGATACAATAGAAGACTAACAGGCTGGTCTGGCTGAGGTGATACAATAGAAGACTGGCAGGCTGGTCTGGCTGAGGTGATACCATAGAAGGCTAACAGGCTGGTCTGATTGATACAATTGAAGGCTAGCAGGCTGGTCTGTCGAGCACGCACACGCGGCACAGAGGGGAGTTGACCTGTCCGCACACAATCTTCAGAGCCTCAATCCCATTACCCAGTGGGATATTGGTCTCTCTCACACAGAGCAGGCTCAACCAACCACTGCCCTGACTGCAGCTCCAGGGAATACACTGGCTATTTGATTTTCTGAGGCCTCTCTTTCTCTTCCTGCCTGACACACACAGAGAAACACGTAAACACATGAAGACGCTGAGTCACACACACATATGCAAACATGTACCGCACAATCATACAAACAGACAAAGGCTCAGTGGTGGGAAAAGTATTAAATTGTCATACTTGAGTAAAAGTATAGATACCTTAATAGAAAATGGCTCAAGTAAAAGTGAAAGTCACCCAGTAAAATACTACTTGAGTAAAAGTATTTGGTTTTAAATATACTTAAGTATAAAAAGTAAAAAATAAAAGTATAAATCATTTCAAGTTCCTTATGTTAAGCAAACCAGACGGCACAATTTTTATTTTATTTTTTGTTTTATTGACGGATAGGAAGGTGCAAACTCCAGCACTCAGACATCATTTACAAAAAAGCATTTGTGTTTCGTGAGTCTGCCAGATCAGAGGCAGTAGGGATGGACCAGGGATGTTCTCTTGATAAGTGCGTAAATTGGACCATTTTCCTGTCAAAAGGTAATGAGTACTTTTGGGCGTCAGAGGCACGGAGGGGAGTTGGTATTTCTTTTATGGAGTAAAAAGTTATTTTCTTTAGGAGGTCAAATAAAAGTAAAAGTAAAAGTTGCCAAAAATATAAATAGTAAAGTACAGATAACCCAAAAAAACGACTTAAGTAAAAATACTTTAAAGTACTACTTAAGTACTTTACACCACTGCAAATGCTCATTGATGCACACACACACATCCTCTCATGCTCACATACAGTGCATACGGAAAGTATTCAGACCCCTTAACTTTTCCCACATTTTGTTACGTTACAGCCTTATACTAAAATAGATTAAATTGTTTTTTTCCCTCATCAATCTACACACAATAATTCATAATGACAAAGCAAAAACTGGTTGTAAAATAAAAAAATTTGCAAATGTATTAAAAACTTTAATAATACGTTTACATACAGTACGAGTCAAAAGTTTGACACACCTACTCCTTCAAGGGTTTTTCTTAATTTTTTACTATTTTCTACATTGTCGAATAATAGTGAAGACATCAAAACTATTATATAACAAATATGGAATCATGTAGTAACAAAAAAAGTGTTAAACAAATCAAATTATATTTTAGATTCTTCAAAGTATCCACCCGTTGCCTTGTTGACAGCTTTGCACACTCTTGGCATTCTCTTAACCAGCTTAATGAGGAATGTTGTTCCAACAGACTTAAAGGAGTTCCCACATATGCTGAGCACTTGTTGGCTGCTTTTCCTTCACTCTGCTGTCCAACTCATCCCAAACCATCTCAATTGGGTTGAGGTCGGGTGATTGTGGAGGCCAGGTCTACTAATGCAGCACTCCAACACTCTCCTTCTTGGACAGATAGCCCTTACACAACCTGGAGGTGTGTTGGGTCATTGTCCTGTAGAAAAACAAATGATAGTCACACAAAATGCAAAACAGATGGGATGGCGTATCGCTGCAGAATGCTGTGGGAGCCATGCTGGTTAAGTGTGCCTTGAATTCTAAATAAATCACAGACAGTGTCACCAGCAAAGCACCCCCATACCAGCACACCTCCTCCTCCATGCTTCACGGTGGGAAACACACATGCAGAGATCATCCGTTCACCTACTCTGCGTCTCACAAAGATACGGCGGTTGGAACCAAAAAAATCTCAAATTTGAACTCATCAGACCGAAGGACAGATTTCCACCGGTCGAATGTCCATTGCTCATGTTTCTCGGCCCAAGCAAGTCTCTTCTTATTATTGATGTCCTTTAGTAGTGGTTGTAGGTTGAGCCTCTTCGATGATGACAGCCTGAAGTAATGCTATGTTTTCAGAAAGGGGCGTAAGACAGAGCTTTGATCAGCATGGGAAGACTTGCAGCCAAAAGTGGCATTTCCTTCTGTAAGGTGTTCAGAAATGTCTCTGGTAAGCAGTATTAGGGACACTCTCCATTTGTTTTTATGTAGGTCATTTAGCAGACACTCTTTCCCAGAGTGACTTACAGTCAGTACATTTGAGGTAGATACAAACTCCACGTAGGAATTCAAAGTAAAAAGCTTTCCTCAATAAAGTACCTCTTGATACCGTGTAGTGTTTTATTATGTTATATGATGTTGTGTTGCTGGGGGAATAGACCAGGGCTAGTGTCGTGTTGCTGTGGCAACAGACCAGGGTTAGTGTTGTGTTGCTATGGGAACAGACCAGGGTTAGTGTCGTGTTGCTGTGGGAACAGATCAGGGTTAGTGTTGTGTTGCTGTGGGAACAGACCAGGGTTAGTGCAGTGTTGCTATTGGAACAGACCAGGGCCAGTGTTGTGTTGCTGTGGGAACAGACCAGGGTTAGTGTTGTATTGCTGTGGGAACAGACCAGGGTTAGTGTTGCTATGGGAACAGACCAGGGTTAGTGTCTTGGTGCTGTGGGAACAGACCAGGGTTAGTGTTGTGTTGCTGTGGGAACAGACCAGGGTTAGTGTTGCTGTGGGAACAGACCAGGGTTAGTGTTGTGTTGCTGTGGGAACAGACCAGGGTTAGTGTCGTGTTGCTGTGGGAACAGACCAGGGTTAGTGTTGCTGTGGGAATAGACCAGGGTTAGTGTCGTATTGCTGTGGGAACAGACCAGGGTTAGTGTCGTGTTGCTATGGGAACAGACCAGGGTTAGTGTCGTGTTGCAATGGGAACAGACCAGGGTTAGTGTCGCGTTGCTGTGGGAACAGACCAGGGTTAGTGTTGCTGTGGGAACAGACCAGGGTTAGTGTCGTGTTGCAATGGGAACAGACCAGGGTTAGTGTCGCGTTGCTGTGGGAACAGACCAGGGTTAGTGTTGCTGTGGGAACAGACCAGGGTTAGTGTTGCTGTGGGAACAGACCAGGGTTAGTGTCGTGTTGCTGTGGGAACAGATCAGGGTTAGTGTTGCTGTGGGAACAGACCAGGGTTAGTGTCGTGTTGCTGTGGGAACAGACCAGGGTTAGTGTTGTGTTGCTATGAGAACAGACCAGGGTTAGTGTCGTGTTGCTGTGGGAACAGACCAGGGTTAGTGTCGTGTTGCAATGGGAACAGACCAGGGTTAGTGTCAGGTTGCTATGGGAACAGACCAGGGTTAGTGTCGTGTTGCAATGGGAACAGACCAGGGTTAGTGTCGCGTTGCTGTGGGAACAGACCAGGGTTAGTGTTGCTGTGGGAACAGACCAGGGTTAGTGTTGTGTTGCTGTGGGAACAGACCAGGGTTAGTGTCGTGTTGCTGTGGGAACAGACCAGGGTTAGTGTTGCTATGAGAACAGACCAGGGTTAGTGTTGCTGTGGGAACAGACCAGGGTTAGTGTCGTATTGCTGTGGGAACAGACCAGGGCTAGTGTCGTGTCGCTGTGGGAACAGACCAGGGTTAGTGTTGCTATGAGAACAGACCAGGGTTAGTGTTGCTGTGGGAACAGACCAGGGTTAGTGTTGTGTTGCTGTGGGAACAGACCAGGGTTAGTGTCGTGTTGCTGTGGGAACAGACCAGGGCTAGTGTTGTGTTGCTGTGGGAACAGACCAGGGTTAGTGTCGTGTTGCTGTGGGAACAGACCAGGGTTAGTGTCGTGTTGCTGTGGGAACAGATCAGGGTTAGTGTCGTGTTGCTTTGGGAACAGACCAGGGTTAGTGTCGTGTTGCTGTGGGAACAGACCAGGGTTAGTGTTGTGTTGCTGTGGGAACAGACCAGGGTTAGTGTCGTGTTGCTGTGGGAACAGACCAGGGTTAGTGTTGTGTTGCTGTGGGAACAGACCAGGGTTAGTGTTGTGTTGCTGTGGGAACAGACCAGGGTTAGTGTCGTGTTGCTGTGGGAACAGACCAGGGTTAGTGTCGTGTTGCTATGAGAACAGACCAGGGTTAGTGTCGTGTTGCTATGGGAACAGACCAGGGTTAGTGTCGTGTTGCTGTGGGAACAGATCAGGGTTAGTGTCGTGTCGCTGTGGGAACAGACCAGGGTTAGTGTCGTGTTGCTGTGGGAACAGACCAGGGTTAGTGTTGTGTTGCTTTGGGAACAGACCAGGGTTAGTGTTGCTGTGGGAACAGACCAGGGTTAGTGTTGTGTTGCTGTGGGAACAGACCAGGGTTAGTGTCGTGTTGCTGTGGGAACAGACAAGGGTTAGTGTTGCTGTGGGAACAGACCAGGGCTAGTGTTGTGTTGCTGTGGGAACAGACCAGGGTTAGTGTCGTGTTGCTGTGGGAACAGACCAGGGTTAGTGTACTTGTGGGAACAGACCAGGGCTAGTGTTGTGTTGCTGTGGGAACAGACCAGGGTTAGTGTTGTGTTGCTGTGGGAACAGACCAGGGTTAGTGTTGCTGTGGGAACAGACCAGGGCTAGTGTTGTGTTGCTGTGGGAACAGACCAGGGTTAGTGTCGTGTTGCTGTGGGAACAGACCAGGGTTAGTGTCGTGTTGCTGTGGGAACAGCCCAGGGTTAGTGTCGTGTTGCTTTGGGAACAGACCAGGGTTAGTGTCGTGTTGCTGTGGGAACAGACCAGGGTTAGTGTCGTGTTGCTTTGGGAACAGACCAGGGTTAGTGTCGTGTTGCTGTGGGAACAGACCAGGGTTAGCGTTGCTGTGGGAACAGACCAGGGTTAGTGTTATGTTGCTGTGGGAACAGACCAGGGTTAGCGTTGCTGTGGGAACAGACCAGGGTTAGTGTTATGTTGCTGTGGGAACAGACCAGGGTTAGTGTTATGTTGCTGTGGGAACAGACCAGGGTTAGTGTTGTGTTGCTGTGGGAACAGACCAGGGTTAGTGTTGTGTTGCTGTGGGAACAGACCAGGGTTAGTGTTGTATTGCTGTGGGAACAGACCAGGGTTAGTGTCGTGTTGCTGTGGGAACAGACCAGGGTTAGTGTCGTGTTGCAATGGGAACAGACCAGGGTTAGTGTCAGGTTGCTATGGGAACAGACCAGGGTTAGTGTCGTGTTGCAATGGGAACAGACCAGGGTTAGTGTCGCGTTGCTGTGGGAACAGACCAGGGTTAGTGTTGCTGTGGGAACAGACCAGGGTTAGTGTTGTGTTGCTGTGGGAACAGACCAGGGTTAGTGTCGTGTTGCTGTGGGAACAGACCAGGGTTAGTGTTGCTATGAGAACAGACCAGGGTTAGTGTTGCTGTGGGAACAGACCAGGGTTAGTGTCGTATTGCTGTGGGAACAGACCAGGGCTAGTGTCGTGTCGCTGTGGGAACAGACCAGGGTTAGTGTTGCTATGAGAACAGACCAGGGTTAGTGTTGCTGTGGGAACAGACCAGGGTTAGTGTTGTGTTGCTGTGGGAACAGACCAGGGTTAGTGTCGTGTTGCTGTGGGAACAGACCAGGGCTAGTGTTGTGTTGCTGTGGGAACAGACCAGGGTTAGTGTCGTGTTGCTGTGGGAACAGACCAGGGTTAGTGTCGTGTTGCTGTGGGAACAGATCAGGGTTAGTGTCGTGTTGCTTTGGGAACAGACCAGGGTTAGTGTCGTGTTGCTGTGGGAACAGACCAGGGTTAGTGTTGTGTTGCTGTGGGAACAGACCAGGGTTAGTGTCGTGTTGCTGTGGGAACAGACCAGGGTTAGTGTTGTGTTGCTGTGGGAACAGACCAGGGTTAGTGTTGTGTTGCTGTGGGAACAGACCAGGGTTAGTGTCGTGTTGCTGTGGGAACAGACCAGGGTTAGTGTCGTGTTGCTATGAGAACAGACCAGGGTTAGTGTCGTGTTGCTATGGGAACAGACCAGGGTTAGTGTCGTGTTGCTGTGGGAACAGATCAGGGTTAGTGTCGTGTCGCTGTGGGAACAGACCAGGGTTAGTGTCGTGTTGCTGTGGGAACAGACCAGGGTTAGTGTTGTGTTGCTTTGGGAACAGACCAGGGTTAGTGTTGCTGTGGGAACAGACCAGGGTTAGTGTTGTGTTGCTGTGGGAACAGACCAGGGTTAGTGTCGTGTTGCTGTGGGAACAGACAAGGGTTAGTGTTGCTGTGGGAACAGACCAGGGCTAGTGTTGTGTTGCTGTGGGAACAGACCAGGGTTAGTGTCGTGTTGCTGTGGGAACAGACCAGGGTTAGTGTTGCTGTGGGAACAGACCAGGGCTAGTGTTGTGTTGCTGTGGGAACAGACCAGGGTTAGTGTTGTGTTGCTGTGGGAACAGACCAGGGTTAGTGTTGCTGTGGGAACAGACCAGGGCTAGTGTTGTGTTGCTGTGGGAACAGACCAGGGTTAGTGTCGTGTTGCTGTGGGAACAGACCAGGGTTAGTGTCGTGTTGCTGTGGGAACAGCCCAGGGTTAGTGTCGTGTTGCTTTGGGAACAGACCAGGGTTAGTGTCGTGTTGCTGTGGGAACAGACCAGGGTTAGTGTCGTGTTGTTATGGGAACAGACCAGGGTTAGTGTCGTGTTGCTGTGGGAACAGACCAGGGTTAGCGTTGCTGTGGGAACAGACCAGGGTTAGTGTTATGTTGCTGTGGGAACAGACCAGGGTTAGCGTTGCTGTGGGAACAGACCAGGGTTAGTGTTATGTTGCTGTGGGAACAGACCAGGGTTAGTGTTATGTTGCTGTGGGAACAGACCAGGGTTAGTGTTGTGTTGCTGTGGGAACAGACCAGGGTTAGTGTTGTGTTGCTGTGGGAACAGACCAGGGTTAGTGTTGTATTGCTGTGGGAACAGACCAGGGTTAGTGTTGCTGTGGGAACAGACCAGGGTTAGTGTTGTGTTGCTGTGGGAACAGACCAGGGCTAGTGTTGTGTTGCTGTGGGAACAGACCAGGGTTAGTGTCGTGTTGCTGTGGGAACAGACCAGGGTTAGTGTCGTGTTGCTGTGGGAACAGCCCAGGGTTAGTGTCGTGTTGCTTTGGGAACAGACCAGGGTTAGTGTCGTGTTGCTGTGGGAACAGCCCAGGGTTAGTGTCGTGTTGCTTAGGGAACAGACCAGGGTTAGTGTCGTGTTGCTGTGGGAACAGACCAGGGTTAGTGTTGCTGTGGGAACAGACCAGGGTTAGTGTTGTGTTGCTGTGGGAACAGACCAGGGTTAGTGTTGCTGTGGGAACAGACCAGGGTTAGTGTCGTGTTGCTGTGGGAACAGACCAGGGTTAGTGTTGTGTTGCTGTGGGAACAGACCAGGGTTAGTGCAGTGTTGTTATGGGAACAGACCAGGGCTAGTGTTGTGTTGCTGTGGGAACAGACCAGGGTTAGTGTCTTGTTGCTGTGGGAACAGACCAGGGTTAGTGTCGTATTGCTGTGGGAACAGACCAGGGTTAGTGTCGTGTTGCTGTGGGAACAGACCAGGGTTAGTGTCGTGTTGCTGTGGGAACAGACCAGGGTTAGTGTTGTATTGCTGTGGGAACAGACCAGGGTTAGTCTCTTGGTGCTGTGGGAACAGACCAGGGTTAGTGTCATGTTGCTATGGGAACAGATCAGGGTTAGTGTCGTGTTGCTGTGGGAACAGACCAGGGTTAGTGTTGTGTTGCTGTGGGAACAGACCAGGGTTAGTGTCGTGTTGCTGTGGGAACAGACCAGGGTTAGTGTTGTGTTGCTGTGGGAACAGACCAGGGTTAGTGTTGTGTTGCTGTGGGAACAGACCAGGGTTAGTGTCGTGTTGCTGTGGGAACAGACCAGGGTTAGTGTTGTGTTGCTGTGGGAACAGACCAGGGTTAGTGTTGTGTTGCTGTGGGAACAGACCAGGGTTAGTGTCGTGTTGCTGTGGGAACAGACCAGGGTTAGTGTTGCTGTGGGAACAGACCAGGGTTAGTGTTGTGTTGCTGTGGGAACAGACCAGGGTTAGTGTTGTGTTGCTGTGGGAACAGACCAGGGTTAGTGTTGTGTTGCTGTGGGAACAGACCAGGGTTAGTGTTGTATTGCTGTGGGAACAGACCAGGGTTAGTGTCGTGTTGCTGTGGGAACAGACCAGGGTTAGTGTCGTGTTGCTGTGGGAACAGACCAGGGTTAGTGTCGTGTTGCTGTGGGAACAGACCAGGGTTAGTGTTGTGTTGCTGTGGGAACAGACCAGGGTTAGTGTCGTGTTGCTGTGGGAACAGACCAGGGTTAGTGTCGTGTTGTTATGGGAACAGACCAGGGTTAGTGTCGTGTTGCTGTGGGAACAGACCAGGGTTAGTGTCGTGTTGCTGTGGGAACAGACCAGGGTTAGTGTCAGGTTGCTATGGGAACAGACCAGGGTAAGTGTCGTGTTGCTGTAGGAACAGACCAGGGTTAGTGTCGTGTTGCTGTGGGAACAGACCAGGGTTAGTGTTGCTGTGGGAACAGACCAGGGCTAGTGTTGTGTTGCTGTGGGAACAGACCAGGGTTAGTGTCGTGTTGCTGTGGGAACAGACCAGGGTTAGTGTTGTGTTGCTGTGGGAACAGACCAGGGTTAGTGTCTTGGTGCTGTGGGAACAGACCAGGGTTAGTGTCGTGTTGCTATGGGAACAGACCAGGGTTAGTGCAGTGTTGCTATGGGAACAGACCAGGGTTAGTGTTGTGTTGCTATGGGAACAGACCAGGGTTAGTGCAGTGTTGCTATTGGAACAGACCAGGGTTAGTGTCGTGTTGCTGTGGGAACAGACCAGGGTTAGTGTCGTGTTGTTATGGGAACAGACCAGGGCTAGTGTTGTGTTGCTGTGGGAACAGACCAGGGTTAGTCTCTTGGTGCTGTGGGAAAAGACCAGGGTTAGTGTCGTGTTGCTGTGGGAACAGACCAGGGTTAGTGTTGTGTTGCTGTGGGAACAGACCAGGGTTAGTGTTGCTGTGGGAACAGACCAGGGTTAGTGTTGTGTTGCTATGGGAACAGACCAGGGTTAGTGTCGTGTTGCTGTGGGAACAGACCAGGGTTAGTGTCGTGTTGCTGTGGGAACAGACCAGGGTTAGTGTCGTGTTGCTGCGGGAACAGACCAGGGCCAGTGTCGTGTTGCTGTGGGAACAGACCAGGGTTAGTGTTGTATTGCTGTGGGAACAGACCAGGGTTAGTGCAGTGTTGTTATGGGAACAGACCAGGGTTAGTGTTGCTGTGGGAACAGACCAGGGTTAGTGTCGTGTTGCTGTGGGAACAGACCAGGGTTAGTGTCGTGTTGCTATGGGAACAGACCAGGGTTAGTGTTGTGTTGCTATGGGAACAGACCAGGGTTAGTGCAGTGTTGCTATTGGAACAGACCAGGGTTAGTGTTGTATTGCTGTGGGAACAGACCAGGGTTAGTGTTGCTATGAGAACAGACCAGGGTTAGTGTTGCTGTGGGAACAGACCAGGGTTAGTGTTGTATTGCTGTGGGAACAGACCAGGGTTAGTGTTGCTATGAGAACAGACCAGGGTTAGTGTCGTGTTGCTGTGGGAACAGACCAGGGTTAGTGTTGCTGTGGGAACAGACCAGGGTTAGTGTCGTGTTGCTGTGGGAACAGACCAGGGTTAGTGTTGTGTTGCTGTGGGAACAGACCAGGGTTAGTGTCGTGTTGCTGTGGGAACAGACCAGGGTTAGTGTCGTGTTGCTGTGGGAACAGACCAGGGTTAGTGTCGTGTTGCTGTGGGAACAGACCAGGGTTAGTGTCGTGTTGCTGTGGGAACAGACCAGGGTGAGTGTCGTGTTGCTGTGGGAACAGACCAGGGTTAGTGTCGTGTTGCTGTGGGAACAGACCAGGGTTAGTGTTGCTGTGGGAACAGACCAGGGTTAGTGTCGTGTTGCTGTGGGAACAGCCCAGGGTTAGTGCAGTGTTGTTATGGGAACAGACCAGGGTTAGTGTCGTGTTGCTGTGGGAACAGACCAGGGTTAGTGTCGTGTTGCTGTGGGAACAGACCAGGGTTAGTCTCTTGGTGCTGTGGGAACAGACCAGGGTTAGTGCAGTGTTGCTATGGGAACAGACCAGGGTTAGTGCAGTGTTGCTGTGGGAAAAGACCAGGGTTAGTGTCGTGTTGCTACGGCAACACGTTTAGCGTTCCACCTGTGGTCAGATGACACTTTAAATGAGACACTTTGCCTCAGTGGAAGTTAGGATCCACACGTACGTCTTCAGAAAGATCTAGAATACTGCCAAGCCAAGATGAGAGCGCCGTTCAATAAAGCCAGACCGTGGCTGACTGTACCTCCTGTTGTCAGTGGACACTTTTAAAAAACGACACCAGTTGGTTTGTTTGTTCCAGTGTTCTCACAGTCTAACATTTTTACATTTACATTTAAGTCATTTAGCAGACGCTCTTATCCAGAGCGACTTACAAATTGGTGCATTCACCTTATGACATCCAGTGGGACAACCACTTTACCACAACCACTTTATATATTGTTCTAACAGAACAATATATTATGTATAGTCTTAACGTAGATAAGTCGTGATTAAAATGTCTGGTTCAGAATTAGAGGGCGGAAATGTAAGTGCATTCTGAAGTTTGATTTCAGAGTCAGTTCATACTAGATGTTTAATTAGTCGGGTGAGTCAAAAAGGGGTCAAAATGGTTGTTTACTACAAGGACGCGGAGAGACCTGTGGAGCATGAAGCTTTCTCCACACGATGTCTTACATCCTATAGCACTGTGAAACGGACTGAATATAGTGGAATATATACAGTACACTACCTGGAACAGTTAGCTTGTATTGCTTGTATTGATTGTGACATTATATAAGATGATTTAGTGTCTTCCATTCAAGTTTCAACCTCTCCCAAATGAAAATTGTATTGATCTGTAGGAGGGACGGTGGAGCAGGGATTTAGAGAATGAGGGATACTTTATAACATCTTGGCTGACTCTCTGTCTTTGTGGAGGTGATGAAACCAGTCAAAAACCTCCTCATCTGTGGCCAAAATAGCCCCCGATTAGCTACAGTATTGTAGTGTCTTTGGCTATGCCGGATTAAGTGATATGACATACTATTCTATAAAATCCTTTCTCTGTAATTAATATTACCTGATTGAGCTAATCATGTAAATGTAATGAACTAGAAAGTCGGGGGCACCAGGGAATAATATTTATAGAGCTGTTATCTTCCGAATAAACTCTTAAAGACCTAGTAATATTTTACATCAATGGCAGTCAATTAATCGTCACCTTATTTCAGTCTCATCGGAAAGTTGTAAATTCTTGGTTATTTTCACGAACCCTGGCTAACAAGTTGAATCAGCAATACAAAATTGGGTTTAATTAATTATTTACTAAATACCTAACTAATCACACAGAATTCCATATACACAGAATGAGTCATACCTTGATTACAAATTACGTCATAAAGGAAAACGTCCCTAGCGGACGGAACATTTATGACAGCTGGTTACACAAAGGAAAGGGCGTTGGGTTTGAGTGAAAGAGCGGGAAGACTTGAGGAACAAAAGGAGAAGCGATGTCTCTATCGGGCCGTAGGCAGCTACTCTATCGTAAATACAGAATCTTATGCATTCTAAATTACCGCCCATTTGGAAAAGGAAAATGCAATAAATATTTACTCTGAGCTGCGCTTCAATAGGATGGTGGTAGATGGAAGGCCGTGTTGCCCAACAGAGTCCTTTGAAGAGTGTCTCTGGTGGTGAACGGGATACGTTGTAGTGTCGTCGTTGTGTGGTAGATGGGATACTCTGTCTGTCCTCTCCTAGCCCACGTTTACAGCGTCCGCTGCTAACTCAACGGCTAGGAGGTATCACTTCTGTAGCGAATAAGAGTTCAAAGTTCATACCATTTGCAACCAAAGCTCACGCTGAGGTTGGCTTCGTTCTGTAGTTATTATCTGAATTCTTCTGACATCGGACCGTCGTCCTAATGTACCCGGAACAGGAGGTTACATTTTGGTCAAGGACTTATATAGTGGAGGGAGAAGGGTGTGTTTCATAGTTTATAACCCATGTCTATTCACAGGGGCGGGCCACTGATTGAGCAGAGCTCTAATCTTATGATAACCCAATTCTCTCATTTGGAAGCTAAAATTACATTTAATCTTTTCACAAATAGTTTCATTTAAATTGCATTTAAATTGCACAACAATTCCATGTGAATCTGATAACTATAATGTGTAGACTTTCCCAGATACAGTTTATGCCGTCCTGTCATCAGTCATAATGTCTCAGATGACAACCGAACTGACATCATATTCATTAAGTACCAACGCATATTTTCAACTGGTTCTATTACCGAAATATGGTTCCTTTCCCTCCACTTGTTTGATGTTCCCAGACTCTCTGTTTAACAAAGGCTTTACAAGAGTCCCTCTGTAGAGTCAGAGAGAGAGGGAAGGGAGAAAGGTATTTATGGGGGGGGGGGGTCATAAACCTTACCCACAGGCCAACGTCACGACAGTATACAGTGTACTCCTTTTAGCTGTAACAGCGTGATAATCAACTCCTCTGTTGTTTTGGTGCCCTGGCTACCAGGCTGTAACAGAGTGATGTTCAACTTCTCTGTTGTTTTGGTGCCCTGGCTACCAGGCTGTAACAGGGTGATGTTCAACTTCTCTGTTGTTTTGGTGTCCTGGCTACCAGGCTGTAACAGGGTGATGTTCAACTTCTCTGTTGTTTTGGTGTCCTGGCTACCAGGCTGTAACAGGGTGATGTTCAACTTCTCTGTTGTTTTGGTGTCCTGGCTACCAGGCTGTAACAGGGTGATGTTCAACTTCTCTGTTGTTTTGGTGTCCTGGCTACCAGGCTGTAACAGGTTGATGTTCAACTTCTCTGTTGTTTTGGTGTCCTGGCTACCAGGCTGTAACAGGGTGATGTTCAACTTCTCTGTTGTTTTGGTGCCCTGGCTACCAGGCTGTAACAGGGTGATGTTCAACTCTCTGTTGTTTTGGTGTCCTGACTACCAGGCTGTACCAGGGGGATGTTCAACTTCTCTGTTGTTTTGGTGTCCTGGCTACCAGGCTGTAACAGGGTGATGTTCAACTCTCTGTTGTTTTGGTGTCCTGGCTACCAGGCTGTAACAGGGTGAAGCAAACCCGGGTCAAACCAGATGACATCACCTGGTTTAAATGTTTCTAGAGACAATATCTCTCTCTTCATCACTCAATGCCTAGGTTTACGTCCAATGTATTCACATCCTACCATACCTGTGTCTGTACATTATGCCTCTATTCTATTGTGCCCAGAAATTTCCATCCCTAACTATAACATTTTCCGACAAGAGAGAACTGCCAAAGGGGGCGGAGTTAGCCTGCAGAATCCTGTCATACTATCCAGGTCTGTGCAAAAACAATTCGAGCTTCTACTTTTAAAAATCCACCTTTCCAGAAACAAGTCTCTCACCGTTGCCACTTGTTATAGACCCTCTGCCCCCAGCTGTGCCCTGGACACCATATGTGAACTGATTGCCCCCCATCTATCTTCAGAGCTAGTGCTGCTAGGTGACCTAAACTGGGACATGCTTCACACCCCGGCAATCCTACAATCTAAGCTTGATGCCCTCAATCTCACACAAATTATCAATGAACCTACCAGGTACAACTCCAAATCCGTAAACACGGGCACCCTCATAGATACCATCCTAACTAACTCGCCCTCCAAATACACCTCTGCATCCGTAATGGGTCTACGGTCCAACGACCACCCCTCATCACTGTCAAACGCTTCCTAAAACACTTCAGCAAGCAGGCCTTTCTAAACGACCTGGCCGGGGTATCCTGGAATGATATTGACCTCATCCCGTCAGTAGAGGATGCCTGGTTATTCTTTAAAAGTGCTTTCCTAACCATCTTAAATAAGCATGCTCCATTCAAAAAATGTAGAACTAGGAATAGATTTAGTCCTTGGTTCACTCCAGACCTGTCTGCCCTTGACCAGCACAAAAACATCCTGTGGCATACTGCATTAGCATCGAATATCCCCCGTGATATGCAACTTTTCAGGGACGTTAGGAACCAATATACACAGGCAGTTAGGAAAGCTAAGGCTAGCTTTTTCAAACAGAAATTTGCATCCTGTAGTTCTGGGACACGGTAAAGTCCATGGAGAATAAGAGCACCTCCTCCCAGCTGCCCACTGCACTGAGGCTAGGAAACTCTGTCACCACTGATAAATCCGCGATATTTGAGAATTTCAATAAGCATTTTTCTACAGCTGGTCATGCTTTCCACCTGGCTACCTATGCCCGGTCAACTGCCCGGCACTCCCCACAGCAACTCGCCCAAGCCTCCCCCATTTCTCTTTCACCCAAATCCAGATAGCTGATGTTCTGAAAGAGCTGCAAAATCTGGACCCCTACAAATCAGCTGGGCTAGACAATCTGGACCCTCTCTTTCTAAAATGATCTGCCGAAATTATTGCAACCCCTTTTACTAGCCTGTTCAACCTCTCTTTTGTAACGTCTGAGTTCCCCAAAGATTGGAAAGCTGCTGCGGTCATCCCCCTCTTCAAAGGAGGAGACACTCTAGACCCAAACTGCTACAGACCTATATCCATCCTACCCTGCCTTTCTAAGGTCTTCGAAAGCCAAGTTAACAAACAGATTATCAACCATTTCAAATCCCACCATACCTTCTCCGCTATAGAATCTGGTTTCAGAGCTGGTCATGGGTGCACCTCAGCCACGCTCAAGGTCCTAAACGATATCATAACCGCCATCGATAGGAAACAATACTGTGCAGCCGTATTCATTGACCTGGCCAAGGCTTTCGACTCTGTCAATCACCACATTCTTATCGGCAGACTCAACAGCCTTGGTTTCTCAAATGATTGCCTCGCCTGGTTCACCAACTACTTCTCTGATAGAGTTCAGTGTGTCGAAACAGAGGGCTTGTTGTCTGGACCTCTGGCAGTCTCTATGGGGTGCCACAGGGTTCAATTCTCGGGCCGACTCTCTTCTCTGTATACATCAATGATGTCGCTCTTGCTGCTGGTGATTCTCTGATCCACCTCTACGCAGACGACACTATTCTGTATACTTCTGGCCCTTCTTTGGACACTGTGTTAACTAACCTCCAAACAAGCTTCAATGCCATACAACTCTCCTTCCGTTGCCTCCAACTGCTCTTAAATGCAAGTAAAACTAAATGCATGCTCTTCAACCAATCACTGCCCGCACCTGCCCAGCACCACTACTCTGGACGGTTCTGACTTAGAATATGTGGACAACTACAAATACCTAGGTGTCTGGTTAGACTGTAAACTCTCCTTCCAGACTCACATTAAGCATCTCCAATCCAAAATTAAATCTAGATTCGGCTTCCTATTTCGCAACAAAGCATCCTTCACTCATGCTGCCAAACATACCCTTGTAAAACTGACCATCCTACCGATCCTCGACTTCGGCGATGTCATTTACAAAATAGCCTCCAAAACTCTACTCAACAAATTGGATGCAGTCTATCACAGTGCCATCCGTTTTGTCACCAAAGCCCCATATACTACCCACCACTGCGACCTGCAGGCTCTTGTTGGTTGGCCCTCGCTTCATACTCGTCACCAAACCCACTGGCTCCAGGTCATCTACAAGTTTCTGCTAGGTAAAGCCCCGCCTTATCTCAACTCACTGGTCACCATAGCAGCACCCACCCGTAGCACGCGCTCCAGCAGGTATATTTCACTGGTCACCCCCAAAGCCAATTCCTCCTTTGGCCGCTTTTCCTTCCAGTTCTCTGCTGTCAATGACTGGAACGAACTGCAAAAATCACTGAAGCTGGAGACTCACATCTTCCTCACTAGCTTTAAGCACCAGCTGTCAGAGCAGCTCACAGATCACTGCACCTGTACATAGCTCATCTGTAAACAGCCCATCCAACTACCTCATCCCCATAATGTATTTATTTTGCTCCTTTGCATCCCAGTATCTCTAATTGCACATTCATCTTCTGCACATCAATCACTCCAGTGTTTAATTGTAATTACTATTTATTGCCTTACATCCCTTATCCTTCCTCATTTGCACATACTGTATATAGAGTGTTTTTCTTCTGTATTATTGACTGTATGTTTGTTTATGTGTAACTCTGTGTTGTTGTATGTGTCGAACTGCTTTGCTTTATTCTTGGCCAGGTCGCAGTTGTAAATGAGAACTTGTTCTCAACTGGCCGACCTGGTTAAATAAAGGTGAAATAACAAAATTTAAAAAATAAGTACTGCGTGTGACTGTGTGAGAGTAAAGTCTGGCATCTTGCTCGTCTCAATATCTGCGGTGCTGCGTCATTGCGCTGAGTCTCCCTTTAAGTCAATCAGTGTGAGAATACAAGTCTCTTATGGTATAAATAAAGCTGTCAGAATGAGACCCGACGATCAAGACTTTCTTTAACCACATAGAAAAATCCCAAGAGGTCAAGGTACTGGTGTGGCGAATGTGAAGACATCTTCTTTATGCACGGTAACAACCTGATAATCCTGTGTGTGTGTGTGTGTGTGTGTGTGTGTGTGTGTGTGTGTGTGTGTGTGTGTGTGTGTGTGTGTGTGTGTGTGTGTGTGTGTGTGTGTGTGTGTGTGTGTGTGTGTGTGTGTGTGTGTGTGTGTGTGTGCGCCTTTCTGCCTTTCTGCCTGCCTGCCTGCCTGCCTGGCCTGCCTGCCTGCCTGCCTGCCTGCCTGCCTGCCTGCCTGCCTGCGTCCCTGCCTGCGTCCCTGCCTGCCTGCCTGCCTGCCTTCCTTCCTTCCTTCCTGCCTGACTGCCTGCCTGATAATCCTGTGTGTGTGTCTGCCTGCCTGCCTGCCTGCCTGCCTGGCCTGCCTGCCTGCCTTCCTGCCTGCCTGCCTGCCTGCCTGCCTGCCTGCCTGGCCTGCCTGCCTGCCTTCCTGCCTGCCTGCCTGCCTGCCTGCCTGCCTGCCTGCCTGCCTGCCTGCCTGCCTGCCTGCATATCAAGTGTGTTTGTGAACGGTCCATTGTCTTGCATCCCAGCCATAGCAATGTTGTTAACGTCTGCTGTCTGCTGTGTAGCCCTGACCTTCAGGAGCTCTCTGGTGAAGCAGAGGAAACAGCTTTTGGCTACGTTCATTAAGATGCACACAAATTAACACAGAGCTGGTACCGCAATGCTATGAGGCTGGATTTACGTCCTTATCGCCAAAGTATCGCCTTATAGCTCAATTTAAATTTAAAGGCAATGTTCCACCGTTCGTGGAGATTGTATTCACTGTAAACGCTGCCATGTCGGCTCAATCGGAAATTACCTTTTCATTTTAATGGTTTGAATCCAACCCTTAATGACTGGCTGACTGCAGAGAGAGAGAGGAAAAGAGAAAGTCAACGAGAGGAAGGGAGACAGAGAGGGAGAGAGAGAAAGGGGGACAGAAAAACAGAGAGAGAGAGAGAGAGAGAGAGGAGGACAGACAGACAGACAGACAGACAGACAGACAGACAGACAGACAGACACTATTTCCAAGTCCAGTCCTCTGGACCAATCGACTGAAGCACCTTGACCTCTCTGACCAATGGGAAGTCTCAGAAGGCCTTCAGAACCTGGCAGAGAGCCATGGGCAGAATATCTCTGAATCCTATTCTCCTTCTTATGCCCAGGGCCTATAGGGATTAGGCTGCCATTCGTGTCAGAGCTATTCAGTTTAGACTCAGATATAAAAGAAGTCTAACCTCGTAAAAATCCCCAAACAAGGATTAATTGAGATCAAGGGCTATAGAAAGAGAAGGAAAATGAGTCTAACCTCAGAAATATCCCCAAACAGGGATAAAGGCTGTACTACACTAGTGTGTCTAACCACGGGAGGTTGGTGGAACCTTAATGTGGGGAGGACGAGGCTCGTGGTAATGACTGGAGCGGAATCAGTGGAATGGTATATCAAATACATCAAACACGTGGTTTCTAGGTGTTTGATGCCGTTCCATTTGCTCCGTTCCAGACATTATTATGAGCCGTCCTCCCAACAGCAGCCTTCTGTGGTGTCTATTCCCTTTTTGGCACACCAGATGGCGCTGCAGTGGATAGTAGTTGTCTAACGGGCTCCGGACCAATTCTGCTATTTTGTGTTTGTTTTTTATTCTGATCTATAACTTGTTTTTGGGCAAATCTGATCATAACTCCATCGTCACGATTCCAGCTTATAAGTAAAAACTCAAACAGGAAGTACCAGTGACGCGCTGAAATACGGAAGCGGTCCAATGAAACGGATGCTAAGGTACAGGACCGTTTCCCTAGTACAGACTGGGACATGTTTCAGGGATTCATCCCATAACATTGAGGAGTTTACCACAGCAGTCACCGGCTTCATCTTCCCCACAGTGACCGTACGTGCATATCCCAACCAGAAGCCATGGATTACAGGCAACATCCACGCAGCAAGGCACAGTGTTATACAGAGCCATGATCACATGGAACTCCATTCCACCTCCAGTTACTCAACAGGAAAATTACCTTTTTTAAAAAGATTAAAACAACATATCATGGAACGGCGAGGACTGTGAGGGGACACACACCAACACTCTGACAGAGGGTATCATGGAACGGCGAGGACTGTGAGGAGACACACACCAACACTCTGACACAGGGTATCATGGAACGGCGAGGACTGTGAGGGGACACACACCAACACTCTGACACAGGGTATCATGGAACGGCGAGGACTGTGAGGGGACACACACCAACACTCTGACACAGGGTATCATGGAACGGCGAGGACTGTGAGGAGACACACACCAAACTTGGTCCTGGGGCCTCCCATGGGTTCACGTTTTGTTTTTTTAGCATGAAACATTTGATTCCAATAATCAACTCATCATCAAACGTTGATATATCAATCAGCTATGTAGCGCTAAGGGGGGGAAACCAACATGTGTACCCAGGGGGGGGCCCCAGGACCGAGTTTGGGAAACCTGATCTAACAAACATCTATTTAGTCATATATTTTGTATTATTACTATTTAAAAATATTTTGTATTATTTGTAAATTGTTGTATTTTCAATTTGTGTTACTGTCTATCAGTCTATCAGTTTTTTGATACCTGTCATGTTTTGTGTTTTTTGTGGACCCAAGGAAAAATAGCTGCTGCCTTGGAAAAAGCTAATGGGGATCCAAATAAACACATGAATAAACAAATAAACTGAGCTAAAGGCTAGAGCTAACGCTTTCAAGGAGCGGGACACTAATCCGGACGCTTGTGAGAAATTCCATCAAACAGGCAAAGCATCAATACAGGACTAAGATCGAATCCTACTACGCCGGCTCTGACGCTCTGACGTGGCAGGGGGAAACAAAGGGAAGCCCAGCTGGGAGCTGCCCAGCAACGGCCAGCCTACCAGAAATGCTAAATGCCTTCTATTCTCGCTTCGAGGCAAACAACCCTGCACCATGCATGAGAGCACCAGATGTTCCTGACGACTGTGTGATCACGCTATAAGTAGACGATGTGAGTAAGGCCTATAACAGGTTAACATTCACAAGCCCGCGGGGCCAGACGTACTACCAGGATGTGTACACGGTACATGCGCTGACCAGCTGGCAAGTGTCTTCACTGACATCTTCAACCTCTCCCTGACCCAGTCTATAATACCTACATGTTTCAAGCAGACCACAATAGTCCTTGTGCCCGAGAACGCCAAGGTAACCTGTCTAATTTACTATCACCCCATGCCACTCAGATCTGTAGCCATGATAGGCTTCGAAAGCATAGCTCACATCAAATACCATCATCCGGCTGCATGGGGATTCAACAGGGATGAGGCTGCATGGGGATTCAACAGGGATGAGGCTGCTTGAGGATTCAACAGGGATGAGGCTGCATGGGGATTCAACAGGGATGAGGCTGCATGGGGATTCAACAGGGATGAGGCTGCATGGGGATTCAACAGGGATGAGGCTGCATTAGGATTCAACAGGGATGAGGCTGCATGGGGATTCAACAGGGATAAGGCTGCATGGGGATTCAACAGGGATGAGGCTGCTTGGGGATTCAACAGGGAGGAGGCTGCATGGGGATTCTACAGGGATGAGGCTGCTTGGGGATTCAACAGGGATGAGGCTGCATGAGGATTCAACAGGGATGAGGCTGCATGGGGATTCAACAGGGATGAGGCTGCATGGGGATTCAACAGGGATGAGGCTGCATGGGGATTCAACAGGGATGAGGCTGCATGGGGATTCAACAGGGATGAGGCTGCATGAGGATTCAACAGGGATGAGGCTGCATGAGGATTCAACAGGGATGAGGCTGCATGGGGATTCAACAGGGATGAGGCTGCATGGGGATTATACAGGGATGAGGCTGCATGGGGATTCAACAGGGATGAGGTTGCATTAGGATTCAACAGGGATGAGGCTGCATGGGGATTCTACAGGGATGAGGCTGCATGGGGATTCAACAGGGATGAGGCTGCATGGGGATTCAACAGGGATGAGGCTGCATGGGGATTCAACAGGGATGAGGCTGCATGGGGATTATACAGGGATGAGGCTGCTTGGGGATTCAACAGGGATGAGGCTGCATGGGGATTCTACAGGGATGAGGCTGCATGGGGATTCTACAGGGATGAGGCTGCTTGGGGATTCAACAGGGATGAGGCTGCATGAGGATTCAACAGGGATGAGGCTGCATGGGGATTCAACAGGGATGAGGCTGCATGGGGATTCAACAGGGATGAGGCTGCATGGGGATTCAACAGGGATGAGGCTGCATGGGGATTCAACAGGGATGAGGCTGCATGGGGATTCAACAGGGATGAGGCTGCATGGGGATTCAACAGGGATGAGGCTGCATGGGGATTCAACAGGGATGAGGCTGCATGGGGATTCAACAGGGATTAGGCTGCATGGGGATTCAACAGGGATGAGGCTGCATGGGGATTCTACAGGGATGAGGCTGCATGGGGATTCAACAGGGATGAGGCTGCATGGGGATTCTACAGGGATGAGGCTGCATGGGGATTCTACAGGGATGAGGCTGCATGGGGATTCAACAGGGATGAGGCTGCATGGGGATTCAACAGGGATGAGGCTGCATGGGGATTCAACAGGGATGAGGCTGCATGGGGATTCAACAGGGATGAGGCTGCATGGGGATTCAACAGGGATGAGGCTGCATGGGGATTCAACAGGGATGAGGCTGCATGGGGATTCTACAGGGATGAGGCTGCATGGGGATTCAACAGGGATGAGGCTGCATGGGGATTCAACAGGGATGAGGCTGCATGGGGATTCAACACGGATGAGGCTGCATGGGGATTCAACAGGGATGAGGCTGAATGGGGATTCAACAGGGATGAGGCTGCATGGGGATTCTACAGGGATGAGGCTGCATGGGGATTCTACAGGGATGAGGCTGCATGGGGATTCTACAGGGATGAGGCTGCGTAAGGATTCTACAGGGATGAGGCTGCATGGGGATTCAACAGGGATGAGGCTGCATGGGGATTCAACAGGGATGAGGCTGCTTGGGGATTCAACAGGGATGAGGCTGCATGGGGATTCTACAGGGATGAGGCTGCTTGGGGATTCAACAGGGATGAGGCTGCATGGGGATTCAACAGGGATGAGGCTGCATGGGGATTCAACAGGGATGAGGCTGCATGGGGATTCTACAGGGATGAGGCTGCTTGGGGATTCAACAGGGATGAGGCTGCATGGGGATTCTACAGGGATGAGACTTTATGGGGATTCTACAGGGATGAGGCTGCATGGGGATTTTACAGGGATGAGGCTGCATGGGGATTCAACAGGGATGAGGCTGCATGGGGATTATACAGGGATGAGGCTGCATGAGGATTCAACAGGGATGAGGGTGCATGAGGATTCAACAGGGATGAGGCTGCATGGGGATTCAACAGGGATGAGGCTGCATGGGGATTCAACAGGGATGAGGCTGATTGGGGATTCAACAGGGATGAGGCTGCTTGGGGATTCAACAGGGATGAGGCTGCTTGGGGATTCAACAGGGATGAGGCTGCATGGGGATTCAACAGGGATGAGGCTGATTGGGGATTCAACAGGGATGAGGCTGCTTGGGGATTCAACAGGGATGAGGCTGCATGGGGATTCAACAGGGATAAGGCTGCATGGGGATTCAACAGGGATGAGGCTGCATGGGGATTCTACAGGGATGAGGCTGCATGGGGATTCAACAGGGATGAGGCTGCATGGGGATTCAACAGGGATGAGGCTGCATGGGGATTCAACAGGGATGAGGCTGCATGGGGATTCAACAGAGATGAGGCTGCTTGGGGATTCAACAGGGATGAGGCTGCATGGGGATTCTACAGGGATGAGGCTGCATGGGGAATCAACAGGGATGAGGCTGCATGGGGATTCAACAGGGATGAGGCTGCATGGGGATTCAACAGGGATGAGGCTGCATGGGGATTCTACAGGGATGAGGCTGCATGGGGATTCAACAGGGATGAGGCTGCATGGGGATTCAACAGGGATGAGGCTGCATGGGGATTCAACAGGGATGAGGCTGCATGGGGATTCAACAGGGATGAGGCTGATTGGGGATTCAACAGGGATGAGGCTGCTTGGGGATTCAACAGGGATGAGGCTGCATGGGGATTCAACAGGGATGAGGCTGCATGGGGATTCAACAGGGATAAGGCTGCATGGGGATTCTACAGGGATGAGGCTGCATGGGGAATCAACAGGGATGAGGCTGCATGGGGATTCAACAGGGATGAGGCTGCATGGGGATTCAACAGGGATGAGGCTGCATGGGGATTCAACAGAGATGAGGCTGCTTGGGGATTCAACAGGGATGAGGCTGCATGGGGATTCAACAGGGATGAGGCTGCACGGGGATTCTACAGGGATGAGGCTGCATGGGGAATCAACAGGGATGAGGCTGCATGGGGATTCAACAGGGATGAGGCTGCATGGGGATTCAACAGGGATGAGGCTGCATGGGGATTCAACAGAGATGAGGCTGCTTGGGGATTCAACAGGGATGAGGCTGCATGAGGATTCAACAGGGATGAGGCTGCATGGGGATTCAACAGGGATAAGGCTGCATGGGGATTCAACAGGGATGAGGTTGCATTAGGATTCAACAGGGATGAGGCTGCATGGGGATTCTACAGGGATGAGGCTGCATGGGGATTCAACAGGGATGAGGCTGCATGGGGATTCAACAGGGATGAGGCTGCATGGGGATTCAACAGGGATGAGGCTGCATGAGGATTATACAGGGATGAGGCTGCTTGGGGATTCAACAGGGATGAGGCTGCATGGGGATTCTACAGGGATGAGGCTGCATGGGGATTCTACAGGGATGAGGCTGCTTGGGGATTCAACAGGGATGAGGCTGCATGAGGATTCAACAGGGATGAGGCTGCTTGGGGATTCAACAGGGATGAGGCTGCATGGGGATTCAACAGGGATGAGGCTGATTGGGGATTCAACAGGGATGAGGCTGCTTGGGGATTCAACAGGGATGAGGCTGCATGGGGATTCAACAGGGATGAGGCTGCATGGGGATTCAACAGGGATGAGGCTGCATGGGGATTCTACAGGGATGAGGCTGCATGGGGATTCAACAGGGATGAGGCTGCATGGGGATTCAACAGGGATGAGGCTGCATGGGGATTCAACAGGGATGAGGCTGCATGGGGATTCAACAGAGATGAGGCTGCTTGGGGATTCAACAGGGATGAGGCTGCATGGGGATTCTACAGGGATGAGGCTGCATGGGGAATCAACAGGGATGAGGCTGCATGGGGATTCAACAGGGATGAGGCTGCATGGGGATTCTACAGGGATGAGGCTGCATGGGGATTCAACAGGGATGAGGCTGCATGGGGATTCAACAGGGATGAGGCTGCATGGGGATTCAACAGGGATGAGGCTGCATGGGGAATCAACAGGGATGAGGCTGATTGGGGATTCAACAGGGATGAGGCTGCTTGGGGATTCAACAGGGATAAGGCTGCATGGGGATTCAACAGGGATGAGGCTGCATGGGGATTCAACAGGGATGAGGCTGCATGGGGATTCTACAGGGATGAGGCTGCATGGGGAATCAACAGGGATGAGGCTGCATGGGGATTCAACAGGGATGAGGCTGCATGGGGATTCAACAGGGATGAGGCTGCATGGGGATTCAACAGAGATGAGGCTGCTTGGGGATTCAACAGGGATGAGGCTGCATGGGGATTCAACAGGGATGAGGCTGCATGGGGATTCTACAGGGATGAGGCTGCATGGGGAATCAACAGGGATGAGGCTGCATGGGGATTCAACAGGGATGAGGCTGCATGGGGATTCAACAGGGATGAGGCTGCATGGGGATTCAACAGAGATGAGGCTGCTTGGGGATTCAACAGGGATGAGGCTGCATGAGGATTCAACAGGGATGAGGCTGCATGGGGATTCAACAGGGATGAGGCTGCATGGGGATTATACAGGGATGAGGCTGCATGGGGATTCAACAGGGATGAGGTTGCATTAGGATTCAACAGGGATGAGGCTGCATGGGGATTCTACAGGGATGAGGCTGCATGGGGATTCAACAGGGATGAGGCTGCATGGGGATTCAACAGGGATGAGGCTGCATGGGGATTCAACAGGGATGAGGCTGCATGAGGATTATACAGGGATGAGGCTGCTTGGGGATTCAACAGGGATGAGGCTGCATGGGGATTCTACAGGGATGAGGCTGCATGGGGATTCTACAGGGATGAGGCTGCTTGGGGATTCAACAGGGATGAGGCTGCATGAGGATTCAACAGGGATGAGGCTGCATGGGGATTCAACAGGGATGAGGTTGCATGGGGATTCAACAGGGATGAGGCTGCATGGGGATTCAACAGGGATGAGGCTGCATGGTGATTCAACAGGGATGAGGCTGCATGGGGATTCAACAGGGATGAGGCTGCATGGGGATTCAACAGGGATGAGGCTGCATGGGGATTCAACAGGGATGAGGCTGCATGGGGATTCAACAGGGATGAGGCTGCATGGGGATTCAACAGGGATTAGGCTGCATGGGGATTCAACAGGAATGAGGCTGCATGGAGATTCTACAGGGATGAGGCTGCATGGGGATTCAACAGGGATGAGGCTGATTGGGGATTCAACAGGGATGAGGCTGCTTGGGGATTCAACAGGGATAAGGCTGCATGGGGATTCAACAGGGATGAGGCTGCATGGGGATTCAACAGGGATGAGGCTGCATGGGGATTCTACAGGGATGAGGCTGCATGGGGAATCAACAGGGATGAGGCTGCATGGGGAATCAACAGGGATGAGGCTGCATGGGGATTCAACAGGGATGAGGCTGCATGGGGATTCTACAGGGATGAGGCTGCATGGGGATTCAACAGGGATGAGGCTGCATGGGGATTCAACAGGGATGAGGCTGCATGGGGAATCTACAGGGATGAGGCTGCATGGGGATTCTACAGGGATGAGGCTGCTTGGGGATTCAACAGGGATGAGGCTGCATGAGGATTCAACAGGGATGAGGCTGCATGGGGATTCAACAGGGATGAGGCTGCATGGGGATTCAACAGGGATGAGGCTGCATGGGGATTCAACAGGGATGAGGCTGCATGGGGATTCAACAGGGATGAGGCTGCATGGGGATTCAACAGGGATGAGGCTGCATGGGGATTCAACAGGGATGAGGCTGCATGGGGATTCAACAGGGATGAGGCTGCATGGGGATTCAACAGGGATGAGGCTGCATGGGGATTCAACAGGGATGAGGCTGCATGGGGATTCTACAGGGATGAGGCTGCATGGGGATTCAACAGGGATGAGGCTGCATGGGGATTCTACAGGGATGAGGCTGCATGGGGATTCTACTGGGATGAGGCTGCATGGGGATTCAACAGGGATGAGGCTGCATGGGGATTCAACAGGGATGAGGCTGCATGGGGATTCAACAGGGATGAGGCTGCATGGGGATTCAACAGGGATGAGGCTGCAAGGGGATTCAACAGGGATGAGGCTGCATGGGGATTCAACAGGGATGAGGCTGCATGGGGATTCTACAGGGATGAGGCTGCATGGGGATTCAACAGGGATGAGGCTGCATGGGGATTCAACACGGATGAGGCTGCATGGGGATTCAACAGGGATGAGGCTGCATGGGGATTCAACAGGGATGAGGCTGCATGGGGATTCTACAGGGATGAGGCTGCATGGGGATTCTACAGGGATGAGGCTGCATGGGGATTCAACAGGGATGAGGCTGATTGGGGATTCAACAGGGATGAGGCTGCTTGGGGATTCAACAGGGATAAGGCTGCATGGGGATTCAACAGGGATGAGGCTGCATGGGGATTCAACAGGGATGAGGCTGCATGGGGATTCTACAGGGATGAGGCTGCATGGGGAATCAACAGGGATGAGGCTGCATGGGGAATCAACAGGGATGAGGCTGCATGGGGATTCAACAGGGATGAGGCTGCATGGGGATTCTACAGGGATGAGGCTGCATGGGGATTCAACAGGGATGAGGCTGCATGGGGATTCAACAGGGATGAGGCTGCATGGGGATTCTACAGGGATGAGGCTGCATGGGGATTCTACAGGGATGAGGCTGCTTGGGGATTCAACAGGGATGAGGCTGCATGAGGATTCAACAGGGATGAGGCTGCATGGGGATTCAACAGGGATGAGGCTGCATGGGGATTCAACAGGGATGAGGCTGCATGGGGATTCAACAGGGATGAGGCTGCATGGGGATTCAACAGGGATGAGGCTGCATGGGGATTCAACAGGGATGAGGCTGCATGGGGATTCAACAGGGATGAGGCTGCATGGGGATTCAACAGGGATGAGGCTGCATGGGGATTCAACAGGGATGAGGCTGCATGGGGATTCAACAGGGATGAGGCTGCATGGGGATTCTACAGGGATGAGGCTGCATGGGGATTCAACAGGGATGAGGCTGCATGGGGATTCTACAGGGATGAGGCTGCATGGGGATTCTACTGGGATGAGGCTGCATGGGGATTCAACAGGGATGAGGCTGCATGGGGATTCAACAGGGATGAGGCTGCATGGGGATTCAACAGGGATGAGGCTGCATGGGGATTCAACAGGGATGAGGCTGCATGGGGATTCAACAGGGATGAGGCTGCATGGGGATTCAACAGGGATGAGGCTGCATGGGGATTCAACAGGGATGAGGCTGCATGGGGATTCAACAGGGATGAGGCTGCATGGGGATTCAACAGGGATGAGGCTGCATGGGGATTCAACAGGGATTAGGCTGCATGGGGATTCAACAGGGATGAGGCTGCATGGGGATTCTACAGGAATGAGGCTGCATGGGGATTCTACAGGGATGAGGCTGCATGGGGATTCTACAGGGATGAGGCTGCGTAAGGATTCTACAGGGATGAGGCTGCACGGGGATTCAACAGGGATGAGGCTGCATGGGGATTCAACAGGGATGAGGCTGCTTGGGGATTCAACAGGGATGAGGCTGCATGGGGATTCTACAGGGATGAGGCTGCTTGGGGATTCAACAGGGATGAGGCTGCATGGGGATTCAACAGGGATGAGGCTGCATGGGGATTCAACAGGGATGAGGCTGCATGGGGATTCTACAGGGATGAGGCTGCTTGGGGATTCAACAGGGATGAGGCTGCATGGGGATTCTACAGGGATGAGGCTTTATGGGGATTCTACAGGGATGAGGCTGCATGGGGATTCTACAGGGATGAGGCTGCTTGGGGATTCAACAGGGATGACGCTGCATGGGGATTATACAGGGATGAGGCTGCATGAGGATTCAACAGGGATGAGGGTGCATGAGGATTCAACAGGGATGAGGCTGCATGGGGATTATACAGGGATGAGGCTGCATGGGGATTCAACAGGGATGAGGCTGCTTGGGGATTCAACAGGGATGAGGCTGCATGGGGATTCAACAGGGATGAGGCTGATTGGGGATTCAACAGGGATGAGGCTGCTTGGGGATTCAACAGGGATGAGGCTGCATGGGGATTCAACAGGGATGAGGCTGCATGGGGATTCAACAGGGATGAGGCTGCATGGGGATTCTACAGGGATGAGGCTGCATGGGGAATCAACAGGGATGAGGCTGCATGGGGAATCAACAGGGATGAGGCTGCATGGGGATTCAACAGGGATGAGGCTGCATGGGGATTCTACAGGGATGAGGCTGCATGGGGATTCAACAGGGATGAGGCTGCATGGGGATTCAACAGGGATGAGGCTGCATGGGGATTCTACAGGGATGAGGCTGCATGGGGATTCTACAGGGATGAGGCTGCTTGGGGATTCAACAGGGATGAGGCTGCATGAGGATTCAACAGGGATGAGGCTGCATGGGGATTCAACAGGGATGAGGCTGCATGGGGATTCAACAGGGATGAGGCTGCATGGGGATTCAACAGGGATGAGGCTGCATGGGGATTCAACAGGGATGAGGCTGCATGGGGATTCTACAGGGATGAGGCTGCATGGGGATTCAACAGGGATGAGGCTGCATGGGGATTCTACAGGGATGAGGCTGCATGGGGATTCTACAGAGATGAGGCTGCATGGGGATTCAACAGGGATGAGGCTGCATGGGGATTCAACAGGGATGAGGCTGCATGGGGATTCAACAGGGATGAGGCTGCATGGGGATTCAACAGGGATGAGGCTGCATGGGGATTCAACAGGGATGAGGCTGCATGGGGATTCAACAGGGATGAGGCTGCATGGGGATTCTACAGGGATGAGGCTGCATGGGGATTCAACAGGGATGAGGCTGCATGGGGATTCAACAGGGATGAGGCTGCATGGGGATTCAACAGGGATGAGGCTGCATGGGGATTCAACAGGGATGAGGCTGCATGGGGATTCTACAGGGATGAGGCTGCATGGGGATTCTACAGGGATGAGGCTGCATGGGGATTCTACAGGGATGAGGCTGCATGAGGATTCTACAGGGATGAGGCTGCATGGGGATTCAACAGGGATGAGGCTGCATGGGGATTCAACAGGGATGAGGCTGCATGGGGATTCTACAGGGATGAGGCTGCTTGGGGATTCAACAGGGATGAGGCTGCATGGGGATTCAACAGGGATGAGGCTGCATGGGGATTCAACAGGGATGAGGCTGCATGGGGATTCTACAGGGATGAGGCTGCATGGGGATTCAACAGGGATGAGGCTGCATGGGGATTCTACAGGGATGAGGCTTTATGGGGATTCTACAGGGATGAGGCTGCATGGGGATTCTACAGGGATGAGGCTGCATGGGGATTCAACAGGGATGACGCTGCATGGGGATTATACAGGGATGAGGCTGCATGAGGATTCAACAGGGATGAGGCTGCATGGGGATTCAACAGGGATGAGGCTGCATGGGGATTATACAGGGATGAGGCTGCATGGGGATTCAACAGGGATGAGGCTGCTTGGGGATTCAACAGGGATGAGGCTGCATGGGGATTCAACAGGGATGAGGCTGCATTGGGGATTCAACAGGGATGAGGCTGCTTGGGGATTCAACAGGGATGAGGCTGCATGGGGATTCAACAGGGATGAGGCTGCATGGGGATTCAACAGGGATGAGGCTGCATGGGGATTCTACAGGGATGAGGCTGCATGGGGATTCAACAGGGATGAGGCTGCATGGGGATTCAACAGGGATGAGGCTGCATGGGGATTCAACAGGGATGAGGCTGCATGGGGATTCAACAGGGATGAGGCTGCTTGGGGATTCAACAGGGATGAGGCTGCATGGGGATTCTACAGGGATGAGGCTGCATGGGGATTCAACAGGGATGAGGCTGCATGGGGATTCAACAGGGATGAGGCTGCATGGGGATTCTACAGGGATGAGGCTGCATGGGGATTCAACAGGGATGAGGCTGCATGGGGATTCAACAGGGATGAGGCTGCATGGGGATTCAACAGGGATGAGGCTGCATGGGGATTCAACAGGGATGAGGCTGCATGGGGATTCAACAGGGATGAGGCTGCTTGGGGATTCAACAGGGATGAGGCTGCATGGGGATTCAACAGGGATGAGGCTGCATGGGGATTCAACAGGGATGAGGCTGCATGGGGATTCAACAGGGATGAGGCTGCATGGGGATTCTACAGGGATGAGGCTGCATGGGGATTCAACAGGGATGAGGCTGCATGGGGATTCAACAGGGATGAGGCTGCATGGGGATTCAACAGGGATGAGGCTGCATGGGGATTCAACAGGGATGAGGCTGCTTGGGGATTCTACAGGGATGAGGCTGCATGGGGATTCAACAGGGATGAGGCTGCATGGGGATTCAACAGGGATGAGGCTGCATGGGGATTCTACAGGAATGAGGCTGCATGGGGATTCAACAGGGATGAGGCTGCATGGGGATTCTACAGGGATTAGGCTGCATGGGGATTCTACAGGAATGAGTCTGCATGGGGATTCAACAGGGATGAGGCTGCATGAGGATTCAACAGGGATGAGTCTATCAATGACTCCCAACCAGATTCTCTGAGCTTGAGTTATTCTGACAAAAACAATGGATATAATGTTGCCCTAAGTATTGTACAAAGCTGGTAGAATGTTTTTCAAAACTGTAATGGCTGCCAAAGGTGCTTCCGTCACCTCAGGGGGGTGAAGACAGACGCAACCAAGACATCTTTGAAACTGTGGAGCAGGAGATAGATCTGTAGATCTGTAGAAAAAAAATGTAATAAATGAATCTCTGTTCTTGTGTATTTACATTTTAAGGCAATAAAATGTGACAAATGTACAAAAGGGAGTGTAGACTTTCACTGGGCACTGTACACAGTGCACTACTTTTGACCAGAGCCTTATGGGACCTGGTCAAAAGTAGTGCACTATATATAGGGAATAGCGTGCCAATTGGGATGCAGGCCTGGGGAGTAGATTGATGCATCAGTACAACAGCAGCAGGACAAGCCACTGACTGATGTTGATCAAGGCTCCGTCCCAAACTACACCCTATTCCCTATATAGTGTACTACTGTCGACCCGGTCAATAGTAGCACAGTATAGGAATAGGGACACAGCCAATATGGAACACAGCCAATATGGAACACAGCCAATATGGAGATCCTCACTG
>NW_026600556.1:54364-56864 GCF_029448725.1 Salvelinus fontinalis
TCTCTCTCTCTCCCACTACTCTCTCCTCTTCTATCATCTCTAACCACTCATCCCCTACCCAGATGGTCTCTCTCTGTCTCTCCTCTTCTATTCTATCATCTCTCCGTTCTGCTAAATCCTTCTCCCTCCTGTCTCCTGACTCTACCTATTCGACCCTACTATACTCCCTCTCCGCATCCTATGACTCGCACCGTCCCCTTTCCTCCCGGCCGGCTCGGCCCTCCCCTCCTGCTCCGTGGCTGAGTGGCTCGTTGTGAGCTTACAGAACAGGGCTGCGGTAAGATGAGCGAAAATGGAGGGAAGGTCCGGGGGACCTTTCATCTTTTCACTCCCTCCTCTTCCTCTTTATCCGCTGCTAAAGCCACTTTCTATCACTCTCAATTTCAAGCTTCTACCTCTAACCCTATGAAACTATTTTCCACCTTCTCCTCCCTCCTTAATCTTCCATCCTCCCTCCTCACTCTCTGCGGAGGACTTTTCTCCCCTCCTCAAGAAACTAACACTCAACCCCTCTGATGTAAAGAAAAAAAACTACAGACCTGTATCCCTTATTTATTTTCTTTCCAAAACACTTGAGCGTTCTGTCTCTGATCAACTCTCTCTCTCTCTCGCTCTCTCTCTCCCTCTCTGTCTCTCTGTCTCTGATCAACTCTCTCTCTCTGTCTCTGTCTCTGTCTCTGTCTCTGTCTCTGTCTCTGTCTCTCTCTCTCTCTCTCTCTCTGTCTCTCTCCTCTCCTCGTGACCCATCCGATTCTCCTCTCTACCCTCTCAGGGCTGGGTGTCTCAGGCTCTGCCTCCTCTTCACCCTCTCAGGGCTGGGTGTCTCAGGCTCTGCCTCCTCTTCACCCTCTCAGGGCTGGGTGTCTCAGGCTCTGTCTCCTCTTCACCCTCTCAGGGCTGGGTGTCTCAGGCTCTGCCTCCTCTCCACCCTATCAGGGCTGGGTGTCTCAGGCTCTGTCTCCTCTCCACCCTCTCAGGGCTGGGTGTCTCAGGCTCTGTCTCCTCTTCACCCTCTCAGGGCTGGGTGTCTCAGGCTCTGCCTCCTCTCTACCCTCTCAGGGCTGGGTGTCTCAGGCTCTGCCTCCTCTCCACCCTCTCAGGGCTGGGTGTCTCAGGCTCTGCCTCCTCTCTACCCTCTCAGGGCTGGGTGTCTCAGGCTCTGCCTCCTCTCCACCCTCTCAGGGCTGGGTGTCTCAGGCTCTGCCTCCTCTTCACCCTCTCAGGGCTGGGTGTCTCAGGCTCTGCCTCCTCTTCACCCTCTCAGGGCTGGGTGTCTCAGGATCTGCCTCCTCTCTACCCTCTCAGGGCTGGGCGTCTCAGGATCTGCCTCCTCTCTACCCTCTCAGGGCTGGGTGTCTCAGGCTCTGCCCTCTCAGGGCTGGGTGTCTCAGGCTCTGCCCTCTCAGGGCTGGGTGTCTCAGGCTCTGCCTCCTCTCTACCCTCTCAGGGCTGGGTGTCTCAGGCTCTGCCTCCTCTCCACCCTCTCAGGGCTGGGTGTCTCAGGCTCTGCCTCCTCTCCACCCTCTCAGGGCTGGGTGTCTCAGGCTCTGACTCCTCTCCACCCTCTCAGGGCTGGGTGTCTCAGGCTCTGCCTCCTCTCCACCCTCTCAGGGCTGGGTGTCTCAGGCTCTGCCCTCTCAGGGCTGGGTGTCTCAGGCTCTGCCCTCTCAGGGCTGGGTGTCTCAGGCTCTGCCTCCTCTCTACCTCTCAGGGCTGTGTGTCTCAGGCTCTGCCTCCTCTCTACCTCTCAGGGCTGTGTGTCTCAGGCTCTGCCTCCTCTTCACCCTCTCAGGGCTGGGTGTCTCAGGCTCTGCCTCCTCATCACCCTCTCAGGGCTGGGTGTCTCAGGCTCTGCCTCCTCTTCACCCTCTCAGGGCTGGGTGTCTCAGGCTCTGCCTCCTCTTCACCCTCTCAGGGCTGTGTGTCTCAGGCTCTGACTCCTCTCTACCCTCTCAGGGCTGTGTGTCTCAGGCTCTGACTCCTCTCTACCCTCTCAGGGCTGGGTGTCTCAGGCTCTGCCTCCTCTTCACCCTCTCAGGGCTGGGTGTCTCAGGCTCTGCCTCCTCTCCACCCTCTCAGGGCTGGGTGTCTCAGGCTCTGCCTCCTCTTCACCCTCTCAGGGCTGGGTGTCTCAGGCTCTGACTCCTCTCCACCCTCTCAGGGCTGGGTGTCTCAGGCTCTGCCTCCTCTCCACCCTCTCAGGGCTGGGTGTCTCAGGATCTGCCTCCTCTCTACCCTCTCAGGGCTGGGTGTCTCAGGCTCTGCCCTCTCAGGGCTGGGTGTCTCAGGCTCTGCCTCCTCTCCACCCTCTCAGGGCTGGGTGTCTCAGGCTCTGCCTCCTCTCCACCCTCTCAGGGCTGGGTGTCTCAGGCTCTGCCTCCTCTCCACCCTCTCAGGGCTGGGTGTCTCAGGATCTGCCTCCTCTCTACCCTCTCAGGGCTGGGTGTCTCAGGCTCTACCCTCTCAGGGCTGGGTGTCTCAGGCTCTGCCCTCTCAGGGC
>NW_026600556.1:61864-174364 GCF_029448725.1 Salvelinus fontinalis
CCTCTACCTCGCTCTCCCTCTCTCTGCTCTAATGAAGTCATTCAATGCAGGTTAGTAATTTGTATTTACATCCTAATTGTCTATTGTCATAGTTTCTCTTATCAGGAGAGGAAATCCCCATTCGCCAGGCTTCGCTTTGCATCCTGGTATAATACAGTTATTATAGGAGAGGTTTATCATGACATGTCACTGCTCAGTCTCTCCTACTCAAACACTCCATATATCTGGACACAGAGTAAGCTGTTGGAGAAAGAAAGGCCATTCATCTATACTCGCTCAAATCTCTTTTCTCTGAAGTTTCCTTGAAAAAAGTAACTAGACCATTTTATGCTTACAGCTTCCTGACATTGTAAGTTTTTCCTGAAGTAATTGGCCAATTAAAATTGTTCTTTACTTAGTAATCAATATCAGAATCAGTGAACCTTTAAAAGGAAGCATAACAGTTTTGTTAATGAATACTGGTGCCTTAACGGTTTATATATACGGTCTCTCTCAGTCCGTGGCTCTGGTCTCTCTGAGCCCTGGGCTCTGATCTCTCTGAGCCCTGGGCTCTGGTCTCTCTGAGCCCTGGGCTCTGGTCTCTCTGAGCCCTGGGCTCTGGTCTCTCTGAGCCCTGGGCTCTGGTCTCTCTCAGCCCTGGGCTCTGGTCTCTCTGAGCCCTGGGCTCTGGTCTCTCTGAGCCCTGGGCTCTGGTCTCTCTGAGCCCTGGGCTCTGGTCTCTCTCAGCCCTGGGCTCTGGTCTCTCTGAGCCCTGGGCTCTGGTCTCTCTCAGCCCTGGGCTCTGGTCTCTCTCAGCCCTGTGCTCTGGTCTCTCTCAGCCCTGGGCTCTGGTCTCTCTCAGCCCTGGGCTCTGGTCTCTCTCAGCCCTGTGCTCTGGTCTCTCTCAGCCCTGGGCTCTGGTCTCTCTCAGCCCTGGGCTCTGGTCTCTCTCAGTCCGTGGCTCTGGTCTCTCTCAGTCCGTGGCTCTGGTCTCTCTCAGCCCTGGGCTCAGGTCTCTCTCAGCCCTGGGCTCTGGTCTCTCTCAGTCCGTGGCTCTGGATCTCTCTCAGTCCGTGGCTCTGGATCTCTCTCAGCCCTGGGCTCTGGTCTCGCTCAGCCCTGGGCTCAGGTCTCTCTCAGACCTGGGCTCAGGTCTCTCTTAGTCCGTGGCTCAGGTCTCTCAGCCCTGGGCTCTGGTCTCTCTCAGTCCTGGGCTCTGATCTCTCTCAGCCCTGGGCTCTGGTCTCTCTCAGTCCTGGGTTCTGATCTCTCTCATCCCTGGGCTCTGGTCTCTCTCAGCCCTGGGCTCAGGTCTCTCTCAGCCCTGGGCTCAGGTCTCTCTCAGCCCTTGGCTAGCTAGCAGCAGCTGTCTTCGACGTCTCTACAGCAGGTCTGGTCTCTCTCAGCCCTGGGCTCAGGTCTCTCTCAGCCCTGGGCTCAGGTCTCTCTCAGCCCTTGGCTAGCTAGCAGCAGCTGTCTTCGACGTCTCTACGTCAGGTCTGGTCTCTCTCAGCCCTTGGCTAGCTAGCAGCAGCTGCCTTTAACGTCTCTACATTAGGTCTGGTCTCTCTCAGCCCTTGGCTAGCTAGCAGCAGCTGCCTTTAACGTCTCTACATTAGGTCTGGTCTCTCTCAGTCCTTGGCTAGCTAGCAGCAGCTGCCTTTAACATCTTTACATCAGGTCTGGTCTCTCTATATATACACAGTACACATGTATATATACACAGTATACACGTATATATACACAGCATAAATGTATATATACACAGTATACATGTATATATACACAGTATACATGTATATATAGACAGTACACATGTATATATACACAGTACACATGTGTATATATACACAGTACACATGTGTATATATACACAGTATACATGTATATATACACAGTATACATGTATATATACACAGTATACATGTATATATACACAGCACACATGTGTATATATACACAGTACACCTGTGTATATACACAGTACACATGTATATATACACAGTACACATGTATATATACACAGTATACATGTATATATACACAGTACACATGTGTATATATACACAGTACACATGTGTATATATACACAGTATACACGTATATATACACAGTATACATGTATATATACACAGTATACATGTATATACACACAGTATACATGTATATACACACAGTACACATGTATATATACACAGTATACATGTATATATAGACAGTACACATGTATATATACACAGTACACATGTGTATATATACACAGTACACATGTGTATATACACAGTACACATGTATATATACACAGTACACATGTATATATACACAGTATACATGTATATATACACAGTACACATGTGTATATATACACAGTACACATGTGTATATATACACAGTACACATGTGTATATATACACAGTATACATGTATATATACACAGTATACATGTATATATACACAGTACACATGTATATATACACAGTACACATGTATATATACACAGTATACATGTATATACACACAGTGCATTTGGAAAGTATTCAGACCCCTTTGCTTTTTCCACATCTTGTTACGTTACAGCGTCTATTCCAAAATGTGTTAAATGCATTTTTTCTCTCTCATCAATCTACACACAATATCTCATAATGGCAAAGTGAAAACAAGTTTTTAGGAATTTTAGCAAATGTATAAAACCTTAAAAAACAGAAATCCCATTATTTTACATAAGTATTCAGACTCTTTGCTATGAGACTCTAAATGGAGTTTAGGAGCATCTGGTTTCCATTGATCATCCTTGAGATGTGGCGTCAAGCTTCCTGCCATCCAGGACCTACATAATAGGCGCTGTCAGAGGAAAGCCCAATTTGTCAGAGACTCCAGTCACCCAAGTCATAGACTGTTATCTCTGCTACCGCACGGGAAAGAGGTACCGGAGCGCCAAGTCTGGGACCAAAAGGATCCTTATTAACAGCTTCTACCCCCCCAAGCCATAAGACTGCTGAACAAATCAAATGGCCACCCAGACTATTTACATTGACCCCCCCCCCCCCCCCTCTCCATTTGTTTTGTACACTGCTGCTACTCGCTGTTTATTATCTACGCATAATCACTTCACCCCACCTACATGTACAAATGACTTCTAACCTGTACCCCTGCACACTGACTCGGTACCGGTACCTCCTGTATGTACCCTCCACATTGACTCTGTACCGGTACCCCCTGTATATAGCCTCCACATTGACTCAGTACCGGTACCTTCTGTATATAGCCTCCACACTGACTCTGTACCGGTACCTCCTGTATGTACCCTCCACATTGACTCTGTACCGGTACCCCCTGTATATAGCCTCCACATTGACTCTGTACTGTTACACCCTGTATATAGCCTCCACATTGACTCTGTACTGGTACCCCCTGTATAGAGCCTCCACATTGACTCGGTACCGGTTCCCCCTGTATAGAGCCTCCACATTGACTCTGTAACGGTACACCCTGTATATAGTCTCCACATTGACTCTGTACCGGTACCCCCTGTATATAGCCTCCACATTGAATCTGTACCGGTACCCCCTGTATATAGCCTCCACATTTACTCTGTACCGTAACACCCTGTATATAGCCTCCACATTGACTCTGTACCGGTACCCCCTGTATATAGCCTCCACATTGACTCTGTACCGGTACCCCCTGTATATAGCCTCCACATTGACTCTGTACCGGTACCCCCTGTATATAGCCTCCACATTGACTCTGTACCGGTACCCCCTGTATATAGCCTCCACATTGACTCTGTACCGGTACCCCCTGTATATAGCCTCCACATTGACTCTGTACCGGTACCCCCTGTATATAGCCTCCACATTGACTCTGGACCGGTACCCCCTGTATATAGCCTCCACATTGACTCTGTACCGGTACCCCCTGTATGTACCGTAACACCCTGTATATAGCCTCCACATTGACTCTGTACCGGTACCCCCTGTATATAGCCTCCACATTGACTCTGTACCGGTACCTCCTGTATATAGCCTCCACATTGACTCGGTACCGGTACCCCCTGTATATAGCCTCCACATTGACTCTGTACCGGTACCCCCTGTATATAGCCTCCACACTGACTCTGTACCGGTACCCCCTGTATATAGCCTCCACATTGACTCTGTACTGGTACCCCCTGTATAGAGCCTCCACATTGACTCGGTACCAGTACCCTCTGTATATAGCCTCCACGCTGACTCGGTACCGGTTCCCCCTGTATAGAGCCTCCACATTGACTCTGTAACGGTACACCCTGTATATAGTCTCCACATTGACTCTGTACCGGTACCCCCTGTATATAGCCTCCACATTGACTCTGTACCGGTACCCCCTGTATATAACCTCCACATTGACTCTGTACCGGTACCCCCTGTATATAGCCTCCACATTGACTCTGTACCGGTACCCCCTGTATATAGCCTCCACATTGACTCTGTACCGGTACCCCCTGTATATAGCCTCCACATTGAATCTGTACCGGTACCCCCTGTATATAGCCTCCACATTTACTCTGTACCGTAACACCCTGTATATAGCCTCCACATTGACTCTGTACCGGTACCCCCTGTATATAGCCTCCACATTGACTCTGTACCGGTACCCCCTGTATATAGCCTCCACATTGACTCTGTACCGGTACCCCCTGTATATAGCCTCCACATTGACTCTGTACCGGTACCCCCTGTATATAGCCTCCACATTGACTCTGTACCGGTACCCCCTGTATATAGCCTCCACATTGACTCTGTACCGGTACCCCCTATATATAGCCTCCACATTGACTCTGGACCGGTACCCCCTGTATATAGCCTCCACATTGACTCTGTACCGGTACCCCCTGTATATAGCCTCCACATTGACTCTGTACCGGTACCCCCTGTATGTACCGTAACACCCTGTATATAGCCTCCACATTGACTCTGTACCGGTACCCCCTGTATATAGCCTCCACATTGACTCTGTACCGGTACCCCCTGTATATAGCCTCCACATTGACTCGGTACCGGTACCCCCTGTATATAGCCTCCACATTGACTCTGTACCGGTACCTCCTGTATATAGCCTCGTTATTGTTATGTTATTGTGTTACTTTTTATACATTTTTATTTTAGTTTATTTGGTCAATATTTTCTTAACTCTTCCTTGAACTGCATTGTTGGTTAAGGGTGTGTAAGTAAACATTTCACGATAATACCTGTTGTATTTGGCGCATGTGACAAATAAAGTTTTTATTTGAGACTAGTCAGGATCGAGGCAAAGATTTTTTATTTTTATTTTATTTCACCTTTATTTAACCAGGTAGGCTAGTTGAGAACAAGTTCTCATTTGCAACTGCGACCTGGCCAAGATAAAGCATAGCAGTGTGAACAGACAACAACACAGAGTTACACATGGAGTAAACAATAGACAAGTCAATAACATGGTAGAAAAAAGAGAATCTATATACAATGTGTGCAAAAGGCATGAGGTAGGCAATAAATCGAATAATTACAATTTAGCAGATTAACACTGGAGTGATAAATCATCAGATGATCATGTGCAAGAAGAGATACTGGTGTGCAAAAGAGCAGAAAAGTAAATAAATAAAAGCAGTATGGGGGTGAGGTAGGTAAATTGGGTGGGTAGTTTACAGATGGACTATGTACAGCTGCAGCGATCGGTTAGCTGCTCGGATAGCAGATTTTTAAAGTTGTTGAGGGAGATAAAAGTCTCCAACTTCAGAGATTTTTGCAATTCGTTCCAGTCGCAGGCAGCAGAGAACTGGAAGGAAAGGCGTCCAAATGAGGTTAACGGAGCAAAGTACAGAGAGAGAGAGAGATTCTTGATGAAAACCTGCCCCAGACTACTCCGGACCTCAGACTGGGCCGAAGGTTCACCTTCCGACAGCACAACGGCCCTAAGTACACAGCCAAGACAACGCAGGAGTGGCTTCGGGACAAGTCTCTGAATGTCGTTAGAGTGGCCCTGCCGGAGCCCGGACTTGATTGTGGACAAAAGGGGTCTGAATACTACACTGTACATCCGATGTTGTGTGTTTATTCTATTACCAGGTACTGCAGGAATGTCTACCAATGGCATGGTCACTCAAAACACTGATAACGTATTTATAAATTATAAATAGTGCTCACTTTAGATTAGAGACTGCAAAAATACTTTACTAATGATTAGTGAATGGTTTATTAATGAGGGAGTATTGATTAATAAATGGTTTATTAATGAGGGAGTATTGATTAGTAAATGGTTTATTAATGAGCGAGTATTGATTAGTAACTGGTTTTCTAATGTGGGAGTATTGATGGGGCGGCAGGTAACCTAGTGGTTAGAGCGTTGGGCCAGTAACCGAAAGGTTGCTGGATCGAATCCTCGAGCTGACAAGGTACAAATCTGTCGTTCTGCCCCTGAACAAGGCAGTTAACTCACTGTTCCCCGGTAGGCCGTCATTGTAAATAAGAATTTGTTCTTAACTGACTTGCCTAGTTAAATAAAGGTTTTTAACTGACTTGCCTAGTTAAATAAAGGTTTAAAAAAGTGTTATTGATGTGGGAGTACTGATTAGTAAATGGTTTATTAATGAGAGTATTGATTAGTAAATGGTATATTAATGTGGGAGCATTGATAAGTAAATTGTTTATTAATGAGGGAGTATTGATCAGTAAATGGTATATTAATGTGGGAGTATTGATTAGCAAATGGTTTATTAATGTGGTGATTAGTAAATGGTTTATTAATGTGGGAGTATTGATTAGCAAATGGTTTATTAATGTGGTGATTAGTAAATGGTTTATTAATGTGGTGATTAGTAAATGGTGAAGACAATTTATAAATAGTTTATTACAGACCGTTAAAATAAAGCTTTACACTTTGTTACATTTCAACATGGTTATTTTCTTTGTCTGTGTGTCATGTGACTTCAAAAATAATGTGAAACATTCCATGTCATTATTTTCCTCTAATTCGGGTGAATGAAATTAATCCTTCAAAGCATGTTTATGTTTATGTTTATGTTTTTGTTTTTGTTTTTGTTTATGTTTATGTTTATGTTTATGTTTTTGTTTATGTTTATGTTTATGTTTATGTTTATGTTTATGTTTATGTTTATGTTTTTGTTTATGTTTATGTTTATGTTTTTGTTTATGTTTATGTTTATGTTTATGTTTATGTTTTTGTTTATGTTTATGTTTATGTTTATGTTTTTGTTTATGTTTATGTTTATGTTTTTGTTTTTTGTTTATGTTTTTGTTTATGTTTATGTTTATGTTTATGTTTATGTTTATGTTTATGTTTATGTTTTTGTTTATGTTTATGTTTATGTTTTTGTTTATGTTTATGTTTATGTTTATGTTTATGTTTATGTTTATGTTTTTGTTTTTGTTTATGTTTATGTTTATGTTTATGTTTATGTTTTTGTTTATGTTTATGTTTTTGTTTATGTTTATGTTTATGTTTATGTTTATGTTTATGTTTATGTTTATGCTGAACAAAACAAATATAAAAACATGCAACAATTGCCACGATTTTACCGAGTTACACTAAATCAAATCAAATCAAGTTAATTTTATATAGCTCTTCGTACATCCGCTGATATCTCAAAGTGCTGTACAGACACCCAGCCTAAAACCCCCAAACAGCAAGCAATGCAGGTGTAGAAGCACGGTGGCTAGGAAAAACTCCCTAGAAAAGACCAAAACCTAGGAAGAAACCTAGAGAGGAACCAGGCTATGAGGGGTGGCCAGTCCTCTTCTGGCTGTGCCGGGTGGAGATTAGAAACCTAGAGAGGAACCAGGCTATGAGGGGTGGCCAGTCCTCTTCTGGCTGTGCCGGGTGGAGATTATAACAGAACATGGCCAAGATGTTACCCTCAGAACAGCCTCAGTTTGTTCGGGGCATGAACTCTACAAGTAAAATAATAATCAGGAGTAAATGTCAGTTAACTTTTCATAGCCGATCATTAAGAGTATCTCTACCGCTCCTGCTGTCTCTAGAGAGTTTAAAACAGCAGGTCTGGGACAGGTAGCACATCCGGTGGACAGGTCAGGGTTACACTACAGCTCATAGAAGGAAATCAGTCAATTTAAAGACATTCATTATGCCCTAATCCATGGATTTCACATGACTGGATAGGGGAGGGCTTAGGCCCACCCACTGGGGGAGACAGGCCCACCCACTGGGGGAGACAGGCCCAGCCACTGGGGGAGACAGGCCCAGCCACTGGGGAGACAGGCCCAGCCATTGGGGGAGACAGGCCCAGCCACTGGGGAGACAGGCCCACCCACTGGGGGAGACAGGCCCAGCCACTGGGGAGACAGGCCCAGCCACTGGGGAGACAGGCCCAGCCAATCAGAATGAGTTTTTCCCCACAAAAGGTCTTTGATACAGACAGAAATACTCCTCAGTTTCATCAGCCGACGATCACGCAGTTGAAGCCAGATGTGGAGGTCCTGGGCTGGCAAGTGGTCTGCAGTTGTGAGGCCGGTTGGACGTTCTGACATATTATATTAATTAAATGTTGGAGAAATCAACATTCAATTCTCTGGCAACAGTTCTGGCAACAGCTCTGGCAACAGCTCTGGCAACAGCTCTCACCCACATTATTACAATCAGCATGCCAATTGCACACTCCCTCAAAATGTGAGACATCTGTGTCGTGGCGTTGTGTCGTGGCGTTGTGTCGTGGCGTTGTGTCGTGGCGTTGTGTCGTGGCGTTGTGTCGTGGCGTTGTGTCGTGGCGTTGTGTCGTGGCGGCGTGTGACAAAACTGCACATTTTCAGAATGGCTATTTTATTGTCCCCAGCACAAGGTGCAGTTATGTAACGATCATTCTGTTTAAAATCCGCTTCTTGATAAGCCGCACCTGTCAGGTGAATGTATTACCTTGGCAAAGGAGAAATGCTCACTAAAAGGGATGTAAAACAACATTTGAGAGAAATACGCTTTTTGTGCGTATGGAAAATTTCTGGTATTCATTTTTTTTTCAGCTAATGAAACATGAGAGCAACACTTTACATGTTGTGTTTCTATTGATATTCTGTCTCTTCACAGTGTAACGACACAATAATAAATGTTCAAAACATACATCCTAAATTGCACCCTACTACCTACATAGCACACTACTTTTGACCAGGACCTATAGGAAACAGGGAGCCAAAAGTAGTGCACTATATAGGGAATAGTGAGCCAAAAGTAGTGCACTACATAGGGAATAGTGTGCCATTTGAGACATAATAATACACTCCCACAATGCGTCTGGCTCTGTTCCTCATCAAAGCTCGCTATGATGACACACACACACACACACACACACACACACACACACACACACACACACACACACACACACACACACACACACACACACACACACACACACACACACACACACACGCAGCTAATTCTTGGTACTACTGACCCAAACTGTGTCCCAGTTAAATAGAGGCTCTGCATGGATCAGATAGCAGAGTAGCCAGAATAATGACCACGAGGCAGGCAGTAACCGAAAGGGGCTAATGAGCATTCTGAAACCCAACCAATTAAACAAACCATGAAAAGCTGATACAAGGTTGTGTAGCAAATGGCACCCTATATAGTGCACTACATTTCACCAGGAGTAGTGCACTATAAGGGAATAGGGGACCTAAGTAGTGCACTAAGGGAATAGGGGACCTAAGTAGTGCACTAAGGGAATAGGGGACCTAAGTAGTGCACTAAGGGAATAGGGGACCTAAGTAGTGCACTAAGGGAATAGGGGACCTAAGTAGTGCACTAAGGGAATAGGAGACCTTTTGGAAAGCATGAAACCCTGAAAGTCAAACCAACTAATGAAACAAACCATGAAAATCTAATCCAAGTCTGTTATAATTATGTTTGATGGAATTTAAGGAGCACATTTTTAAGAAGCAAGAGTTGAATAATTTGTTTATTAAAACTGATGAACTTTAATTCATGGATGGTTTGATGACTCAAGAAAATAGAATTATAAGGAGTTCTGTGCTTCCTGCTATAGACTGAACCACCACTAATCACCCACTGTCTCTATAGACTGAACCACCACTAATCACCCACTGTCTCTATAGCCTGAACCACCACTAATCACCCACTGTCTCTATAGCCTGAACCACCACTAATAACCCACTGTCTCTATAGACTGCACCACCACTAATCACCCACTGGCTCTATAGCCTGAACCACCACTAATCACCCACTGTCTCTATAGCCTGACCCACCACTAATCACCCACTGGCTCTATAGCCTGAACCACCACTAATCACCCACTGTCTCTATAGCCTGAACCACCACTAATCACCCACTGGCTCTATAGACTGAACCACCACTAATCACCCACTGGCTCTATAGACTGACCCACTAATCACCCACTGGCTCTATAGCCTGCAGTACCACTAATCACCCACTGGCTCTATAGCCTGACCCACCACTAATCACCCACTGGCTCTATAGCCTGCAGTACCACTAATCACCCACTGTCTCTATAGCCTGAACCACCACTAATCACCCACTGTCTCTATAGCCTGAACCACCACTAATCACCCACTGTCTCTATAGACTGAACCACCACTAATCACCCACTGTCTCTATAGACTGAACCACCACTAATCACCCACTGTCTCTATAGACTGCAGTACCACTAATCACCCACTGGCTCTATAGCCTGACCCACCACTAATCACCCGCTGGCTCTATAGCCTGAACCACCACTAATCACCCACTGGCTCTATAGCCTGAACCACCACTAATCACCCACTGGCTCTATAGCCTGAACCACCACTAATCACCCACTGTCTCTATAGACTGAACCACCACTAATCACCCACTGTCTCTATAGACTGAACCACCACTAGTCACCCACTGTCTCTATAGACTGAACCACCACTAGTCACCCACTGTCTCTATAGACTTCAGCACCACTAATCACCCACTGTCTCTATAGACTGAACCACCACTAGTCACCCACTGTCTCTATAGCCTGAACCACCACTAATCACCCACTGTCTCTATAGACTGAACCACCACTAATCACCCACTGGCTCTATAGCCTGAACCACCACTAATCACCCACTGTCTCTATAGCCTGACCCACCACTAATCACCCACTGTCTCTATCGCCTGAACCACCACTAATCACCCACTGTCTCTATCGCCTGAACCACCACTAATCACCCACTGTCTCTATCGCCTGAACCACCACTAATCACCCACTGTCTCTATAGACTGACCCACTAATCACCCACTGTCTCTATAGCCTGAACCACCACTAATCACCCACTGTCTCTATAGACTGCAGTACCACTAATCACCCACTGTCTCTATAGCCTGAACCACCACTAATCACCCACTGTCTCTATAGCCTTCAGCACCACTAATCACCCACTGGCTCTATAGCCTGAACCACCACTAATCACCCACTGTCTCTATAGCCTGAACCACCACTAATCACCCACTGTCTCTATAGCCTGAACCACCACTAATCACCCACTGGCTCTATAGTCTGAACCACCACTAATCACCCACTGGCTCTATAGCCTGAACCACCACTAATCACCCACTGTCTCTATAGACTGCCTGGCTGATTGCCAGGTCAGCGTCTTGGCAAGAATTCACTCAGGATACCTCACATAAAAGGTACCCTATTCCCTATCTGATCTAGTCAAAAGGTACCCTATTTCCTATATGATCTAGTCAAAAGGTACCCTATTTCCTCTCTGATCTGGTCAAAAGGTACCCTATTTCCTATATGATCTGGTCAAAAGGTACCCTATTTCCTATCTGATCTGGTCAAAAGGTACCCTATTTCCTATATGATCTAGTCAAAAGTAGTGCGCGATGTAGGGAATAGGGTGCCAGTTGAGATGCAGCCTCCCTCACTCAGCCAGGCAGCTAAATGACAGTAGCTGCCGAGGAAATTACTGGTTGAGATCAGTATCAGTCATAGCGGTGGATAGAGAGTATAGATTTTCCTCTGCCCCGCCAGTCCACCACCTGGGACGTCTAGATTTCTCCTCCGGTATAAAACACGTCTCTCTGCCTGGATCCAGAAAGGATTTATTTGACTCCTCTTGGTAAAAAAAATATAAATATCTTGTAAACTATGGTTGGAGAAGGAAGGTACTATAGAGGTATATACTGTTATCAGCACCACCTAACCTTATATAGAGGTTTGACAGAGACAGAGAGACAGAGACACACAAAGAGACAGAGACAGAGACACGGAGAGAGACAGACACAGAGAGAGAGAGAGAGAGAGAGAGAGAGAGAGAGAGAGAGAGAGAGAGAGAGAGAGACAGAGACAGAGAGAAAGAGAGAGAGAGAGAGCGAGAGACAGAGACAGAGAGAGACAGAGAGAGAGACAGAGAGAGAGAGCGAGAGAGCGAGACAGACAGAGACAGAGACAGAGAGAGACAGACAGAGAGACAGACACAGAGACACAGAGAAAGACAGAGCGAGACAGACAGACAGAGACACAGAGAAAGACAGAGCGAGAGACAGAGGAGACAGAGCACCAATCATCATTCCTAAACGACTAACTACTGCCTTCTTCGTCTTTGAAAATGTATATCTTATCTTTCATCTTCAAAGTATAAAAGTACTTAAAGTAGCCTTGTACGAGAGAGTGACAGTCCTTAAAGTAGCCTTGTACGAGAGAGGGTACAGTGTGACGGTCCTTAAAGTAGCCTTGTACGAGAGAGTGTACAGTATGACAGTCCTTAAAGTAGCCTTGTACGAGAGAGGGTACAGTGTGACGGTCCTTAAAGTAGCCTTGTACGAGAGAGTGTACAGTGTGACAGTCCTTAAAGTAGCCTTGTACGAGAGAGTCTACAGTGTGACAGTCCTTAAAGTAGACTTGCAGGTGAGAGTGTACAGTAGCCTTGTACGAGAGAGTGTACAGTATGACAGTACTTAATGTAGCCTTGTGCGAGAGAGGGTACAGTGGGACAGTCCTTAAAGTAGCCTTGCAGAAGAGAGTGTACAGTAGCCTTGTAGGAGAGAGTGTACAGTAGCCTTGTACGAGAGAGTGTACAGTAGCCTTGTACGAGAGAGTGTACAGTAGCCTTGTACGAGAGAGTGTACAGTAGCCTTGTACGAGAGAGTGTACAGTAGCCTTGTGCGAGAGAGGGTACAGTGTGACATATCATGCTCAATGGGTTGTGATGTTGAAGACTGTTAGACATGAAACAAGCAAGGGGTTTATTTAAACTCATTTAATTTCCACTGAAACAATTGGATTATAACAAAATGAATGAATCACGGAAACCCTGACACATAAATGATCATATCGAGTATGATATATTTATATTCAGAAGGCATGAACATCACCACAGAGCATATATTCTCTATATGGAACTAGTCCGTGATATAAATGCTGGTAAGGAGTTTTAATTTTTTCGGGGGGGGGAAATTCACTGATAAAGAAGTCCTGGGTGCTTTGTTTAACATTTGACAACAACAACAGAGATCCCCAGAGGCTGATCATTTGGAGCCTGGTCTGCTCATGTGTGCAGCCATCATCCCCTCTTATTGCTGGCTCAGTAGCCCACATCTTTTAATGAACATTGTTATCAGGAAGTGTTTCAAAAGCATTGAAATATACATACGTGTTGCCACTCCATAAAGGGGGGGGGGTACAAATGATCTTGACAACTATCGTTCCCCATTTCAAGGTGTCACGACTTCCGCCGGAGTTGGTCCCTCTCCTTGTTCGGGCGGCTTTCGCCGTTCGGTGTTCGACATCAAGGGTTTTCTAGTCACCACCGATCCATGTTTCATTTTCCATTTGTTTTGTCTTCATTAGTACACACCTGGTTTCCATTCCGTAATCATTGTTCCCTATTCTCTGGTTTCCCCCTTGGTTTTGTGCCTGTTTGTTATTGTCAAGTTGTCTCGTTTTGTGACCTGGATTATTTAGTCTCCTTTATGGAATATTGTTTTTGAGTAAAGTACGGTTATTACTCATCTCTGCGTGTCCTACTCCTACTCTGTGTGTCCTACTGTGTGTTATTACTCATCTCTGTGTCCAGCGCCTGACTCCGCCTTAGAAATCACCGAGGAATATGACACAAGACGACCGTGTTTAGCTAAGATTCTTGAATACTTGGTTAAAATGGTATAACTTTGTTCCTTTTTATCTGATAATTGTATTTTTAATAAAAAATATTATTAACCTGTTGGGGATGGGGGCGCTGTTTAGACTATTTATGCTAATTGGGTAATTTTTGAAACGGCTTCCCACAAAATCCTTGATCGTACAATATGCATATTATTATTATTATTGGATAGAAAACAGTCTACAGTTTCTATAGGAGTTGAAATTTTGTCTCTAAGTGGAACAGAGCCCATTCTACAGCAATTTCCCTGACATGGATTCAGATTTCAGAAATGTTGGCCACTGTTCTGAAGTCAGTTAAAAGGGCACTGATATTGCTATGACTATACGGACACTTCTTACGTCTTCCCCTGGATGCCTTTACGTGATGACGATTCCAATGGGGTCGATTGCGCGTTCACAGGCCCTACAAATGAAAAAACCCTGAGGCTAGTCATTCTTTTGGAGCTGCGTCATGAGCCTAGAGGACACCGGCCCGCACCTTTTCCAAGCATTAGTGAAGGGGGTAATATTACTCGGGTCATGTTTCTACTCGTTATGGGAGTTAAAAACATCATAAGGTAGTTAATTTAAAGCGTTTTATAGCAATTTATATCCGTTTAGTGCGATTTTGGGACATTTATTTTTGCAACGATGTGAATAGTTGGGCACGCTTTTCAGTTCATCCCGAACGCAGTTGGCATTTCCACATGGCAAGAGGACAGCTTTCCACCAAAAGACGATTGCTCCCAAGAAAGGATCCTTTGCCCAAGATACTGATGGAAGAACAGCTCAAGGTAGGACATTTTTATTATGATAAATCGTGTTTCTGTCGAAACATTTTAGTGGCTTAGGACGCCATGTTTTTTGACGTAGCTTCGCTTGGCGCAAACTGTATTGAAAAGTAAGGACAAATTAAAAAATGTTATTCCGCAATTGTATTAAGAATTAAATTGTCTATCAATCCCTGTCCACCCTATATTTTTTAGTCACGTTTATGAGTATTTATGTAGAAGAGTAGATCACTGTCTAAGTGGCGCAAGGACTTTTTCTGACCAGCTTGTCTACATTTCACATTGTCTAACCATGATTTTGGTGGCTAAATATAAACATTTGCGATCAAACTATTGTGTAATATGATGTTACAGGAGTGTCATCGGAAGAATTCTGAGAAGGTTAGTGAAAAAATTCATATCTTTTGGCGATGTTGACTTTTAATCGCTCACTTTGGCTAGAATCAATGCTGGGCTGCTATGTGCTATGTGCTACGCTAATATAACGATTTATTGTGTTTTCGCTGTAAGACACTTAGAAAATCTGAAATATTGTCTGTATTCACAGGATCTGTGTCTTTCGATTCGTGTATGCTGTGTATTTTTACGAAATGTTTGATGATTAGTAAGTAGGTAAACACGTTGCTCTAAGTAGTTTTTCTATTCCATTTGTGACGGTGGGTGCAATTGTAACCTATGCCATCTACCTGAAATATGCACTTTTTTCTAACAAAACCTATCCCATACCATAAATATGTTATCAGACTGTCATCTGATGAGTTTTTTTGTTGGTTAGGGGCTATAAATATCTTAGTTTAGCCGAATTGGTGATGGCTACTGGTGTTGGTGGACAAATAAAAGATGGTGGATTATGCTAATGTGTTTTTAGGTAATAGATGTACATCTTTACATATTGTGTCTTCCCTGTAAAACATTTTAAAAATCGGACAAGTTGACTGGATTCACAAGATCTGTGTCTTTCATTAGCTGTATTGGACTTTAATGTGTGAAAGTTAAATATTTTAAAAAAATATTTTTTTTTAATTTCGCGGCACTGGTTTTTCAGTGGGGGGGGGGGGGGTGTGCCGCTAGCGCCACGCTGATCCTAGACAGGTTAAACCAAATCAGAGTTTAGGCCTGGGCGTAGTGGTACCACAGCAACCACGCTAGTTGTTAATGATCTTGTCAAGGCCTTGGTGTCACAGAGCCTGGAGTGGTGGGTGCAGAGTCAAGGCCTTGGTGTCACAAAGCCTGGAGTGGTGGGTGCAGAGTCAAGGCCTTGGTGTCACGGAGTGGTGGGTGCAGAGTCAAGGCCTTGGTGTCACAGAGCCTGGAGTGGTGGGTGCAGAGTCAAGGCCTTGGTGTCACAGAGCCTGGAGTGGTGGGTGCAGAGTCAAGGCCTTGGTGTCACAGAGCCTGGAGTGGTGGGTGCAGAGTCAAGGCCTTGGTGTCACAGAGCCTAGAGTGGTGGGTGCAGAGTCAAGGCCTTGGTGTCACGGAGTGGTGGGTGCAGAGTCAAGGCCTTGGTGTCACAGAGCCTAGAGTGGTGGGAGCAGAGTCAAGCGCCACCCGAACAGGCAGGGGAGCGCCGCCCGAACAGGCAGGGGAGCGCCGCCCGAACAGGCAGGGGAGCGCCGCCCGAACAGGCAGGGGAGTCACCTTCGGTGGGAGTCGTGACACTTGGAGGCTAAAAAAGATCTGTACTGCCTTGTTCATTGACAAAGACGTTCGACACTGTTGATCATTCTGTTCTACTGAAAAAGTTATCAAGAGTCGTCCTGGGATATACAGTCTGTTTATCGTTTCAGAATTATCTTAGTGACAGAACCCAGGCCATCTTGATAGATGGGGTTAAATCAGAATTATCTGAGTGACAGAACTCAGGCCATCTTGATAGATGGGGTTAAATCAGAATTATCTTAGTGACAGAACTCAGGCCATCTTTATAGATGGGGTTAAATCAGATTTATCTTAGTGACAGAACTCAGGCCATCTTGATAGATGGGGTTAAATCAGAATTATCTTAGTGACAGAACTCAGGCCATCTTTATAGATGGGGTTAAATCAGATTTATCTTAGTGACAGAACTCAGGCCATCTTTATAGATGGGGTTAAATCAGAATTATCTTAGTGACAGAACTCAGGCCATCTTGATAGATGGAGTTTAATCAGAATTATCTTAGTGACAGAACTCAGGCCATCTTGATAGATGGGGTTAAATCAGAATTATTTTAGTGACAGAACTCAGGCCATCTTCATAGATGGAGTTTAATCAGAATTATCTTAGTGACAGAACTCAGGCCATCTTGATAGATGGAGTTTAATCAGAATTATCTTAGTGACAGAACTCAGGCCATCTTTATAGATGGGGTTAAATCAGATTTATCTTAGTGACAGAACTCAGGCCATCTTTATAGATGGGGTTAAATCAGATTTATCTTAGTGACAGAACTCAGGCCATCTTGATAGATGGAGTTAAATCAGAATTATTTTAGTGACAGAACTCAGGCCATCTTGATAGATGGGGTTAAATCAGAATTATCTTAGTGACAGAACTCAGGCCATCTTGATAGATGGAGTTAAATCAGAATTTCTTGACATTCAAAAAAGGTGTTCCTCAGGGTACTATTTAAGGTCCATAATTGTTCACCTGTATTAATGACATAGGAAACACTGTTAATACTCGTCTCTATACAGATGACACAGTTCTGAATTCCTGTGCCGCCTCCGTGTCAGGGTTAGAGTCAGGGTTAGGGTTAGGGCTAACCCTCAGTGTCAGGGTTAGAGTCAGGGTTAGGGTTAGGGCTAACCCTCAGTGTCAGGGTTAGAGTCAGGGTTAGGGTTAGGGCTAACCCTCAGTGTCAGGGTTAGAGTCAGGGTTAGGGTTAGGGCTAACCCTCAGTGTCAGGGTTAGAGTCAGGGTTAGGGTTAGGGCTAACCCTCAGTGTCAGGGTTAGAGTCAGGGTTAGGGTTAGGGCTAACCCTCAGTGTCAGGGTTAGAGTCAGGGTTAGGGTTAGGGCTAACCCTCAGTGTCAGGGTTAGAGTCAGGGTTAGGGTTAGGGCTAACCCTCAGTGCAGCAGGCCATTCGTGAACTTCAACATGACTTTGATTCAGTTCAGAAATCCCTTGATCCCTTGAAATCCCTTGACAGATCTTAAATTAGTGTTAAATACAAGTAAAACCAAGCTCACGATGTTCACTAGGTCATGACATGTTGACCCACGAGGACCTGTATATTTGTGCTATAAACGGAGCCCAAACTGAGCTCGTTTCTCAATATCAGTACCCGAGTGTCTGGATCGATGACACGTTGTCCTTCGTAACTCGTATAGAAAATCTGACTAAGAAGATAAGATCCAAGATAACTTATTTTGATATAGAATGAATTATGGCTCACTATTGAAAATAGGAGAAAGAATGTTCAAACAACGCTTCTTCCTGTATTGGACTTTGGTGATCTTGGTTACATGCCTGCGACAACAACCTCTGTTTTAAAAACCCCTTGGAAGCCGTCTACCATTCAACAATACGTTTTATCACATGGGGACCATTTTAGGACTCATCATTATAGTCTCTGTATATAAATGTGGGATGGATCTCTCTGTTGTCTGTAAGAAGAGAGTTGAATTCTCTTTTATTTATTTACAAAACAACCTGACAGAAACTCCCTCTTTATATGTAACATCGTTATTTAAGATAATAATCATAAGTTACCAAACCCGTTCACGTGAACGGATAACACTAGAGATCCCTTCGGTCTCCACGGATCTGGGGAAATCTGTGTTTTTGTTTTTTTTACCCCTAATTTGGGGAACAATATGCAGAGTTCACTGCAGCTAGATGTACTGGTGTCACTCAGGCAGTTAGATGTACTGGTGTCACTCAGGCAGTTAGATGTACTGGTGTCACTCAGGCAGTTAGATGTACTGGTGTCACTCAGGCTGTTAGATGTACTGGTGTCACTCAGGCTGTTAGATGTACTGGTGTCACTCAGGCAGTTAGATGTACTGGTGTCACTCAGGCAGTTAGATGTACTGGTGTCACTCAGGCAGTTAGATGTACTGGTGTCACTCGGGCAGTTAGATGTACTGGTGTCACTCGGGCAGTTAGATGTACTGGTGTCACTCGGGCAGTTAGATGTACTGGTGTCACTCGGGCAGTTAGATGTACTGGTGTCACTCGGGCAGTTAGATGTACTGGTGTCACTCAGGCAGTTAGATGACTGGTGTCACTCAGGCAGTTAGATGACTGGTGTCACTCAGGCTGTTAGATGTACTGGTGTCACTCGGGCTGTTAGATGTACTGGTGTCACTCGGGCTGTTAGATGTACTGGTGTCACTCGGGCAGCTAGATGTACTGGTGTCACTCGGGCAGCTAGATGTACTGGTGTCACTCGGGCAGTTAGATGTACTGGTGTCACTCGGGCAGTTAGATGTACTGGTGTCACTCGGGCAGTTAGATGTACTGGTGTCACTCGGGCAGTTAGATGTACTGGTGTCACTCGGGCAGTTAGATGTACTGGTGTCACTCAGGCAGTTAGATGTACTGGTGTCACTCAGGCAGTTAGATGTACTGGTGTCACTCAGGCAGTTAGATGTACTGGTGTCACTCAGGCAGTTAGATGTACTGGTGTCACTCAGGCAGTTAGATGTACTGGTGTCACTCAGGCAGTTAGATGTACTGGTGTCACTCAGGCAGTTAGATGTACTGGTGTCACTCAGGCAGTTAGATGTGCTGGTGTCACTCAGGCAGTTAGATGTACTGGTGTCACTCGGGCAGTTAGATGTACTGGTGTCACTCGGGCAGTTAGATGTACTGGTGTCACTCGGGCAGTTAGATGTACTGGTGTCACTCGGGCAGTTAGATGTACTGGTGTCACTCAGGCAGTTAGATGTACTGGTGTCACTCGGGCAGTTAGATGTACTGGTGTCACTCGGGCAGTTAGATGTACTGGTGTCACTCGGGCAGTTAGATGTACTGGTGTCACTCGGGCAGTTAGATGTACTGGTGTCACTCGGGCAGTTAGATGTACTGGTGTCACTCAGGCAGTTAGATGACTGGTGTCACTCAGGCTGTTAGATGTACTGGTGTCACTCAGGCAGCTAGATGTACTGGTGTCACTCAGGCAGCTAGATGTACTGGTGTCACTCAGGCAGCTAGATGTACTGGTGTCACTCAGGCAGTTTACATTATTGATTTAGGACCTCTATGTAGTTGAATGTGATTGTGGCAGGTAGCCTAGCGGTTAGAGCAGGTAGCCTAGTGGTTAGAGCAGGTAGCCTAGTGGTTAGAGGGGGGAGACAAGTAGCCTAGTGGTTACAGTAGGTAGCCTAGTGGTTAGAGCAGGTAGCCTAGTGGTTAGAGGCAGGAGGCAGGTAGCCTAGTAGTTAGAGCAGGTAGCCTAGTGGTTAGAGCAGGTAGCCTAGTGGTTAGAGCAGGTAGCCTAGTGGTTAGAGCAGGTAGCCTAGTGGTTAGAGCAGGTAGCCTAGTGGTTAGAGCAGGTAGCCTAGTGGTTAGAGCAGGTAGCCTAGTGGTTAGAGCAGGTAGTCTAGTGGTTAGAGGGGGGAGGCAGGTAGCCTAGTGGTTGGAGGGGGAGGCAGGTAGCCTAGTGGTTGGAGGGGGAGGCAGGTAGCCTAGTCGTTAGAGGGAGGAGGCATGTAGCCTAGTGGTTAGAGGGGGGAGGCAGGTAGCCTATGTGTTAGATCGGGGAGACAGGTAGCCTAGTGGTTAGAGGGGGAGGCAGGTAGCCTAGTGGTTAGAGGGGGGAGCAGGTAGCCTAGTGGTTAGAGGGAGGAGGCATGTAGCCTAGTGGTTAGAGGGGGGAGGCAGGTAGCCTATGTGTTAGATCGGGGAGACAGGTAGCCTAGTGGTTAGAGGGGGAGGCAGGTAGCCTAGTGGTTAGAGGGGGGAGCAGGTAGCCTAGTGGTTAGAGGGGGAGACAGGTAGCCTAGTGGTTAGAGCAGGTAGCCTAGTGGTTAGAGCAGGTAGCCTAGTGGTTAGAGGGGGGAGGCAGGTAGCCTAGTGGTTAGAGGGGGGAGACAGGTAGCCTAGTGGTTAGAGGGGGGAGGCAGGTAGCCTAGTGGTTTGAGCAGGTAGCCTAGTGGTTAGAGGCGGGAGGCAGGTAGCCTAGTGGTTAGAGGGGGGAGGCAGGTAGCCTAGTTGTTAGAGCAGGTAGCCTAGTGGTTAGAGGGGGGAGACAGGTAGCCTAGTGGTTAGAGGCGGGAGGCAGGTAGCCTAGTGGTTAGAGGGGGGAGGCAGGTAGCCTAGTGGTTAGAGGGGGGAGGCAGGTAGCCTAGTGGTTAGAGGGGGGAGGCAGGTAGCCTAGTGGTTAGAGGGGGGAGGCAGGTAGCCTAGTGGTTAGAAGCGGGAGACAGGTAGCCTAGTGGTTAGAGAGGGGAGGCAGGTAGCCTAGTGGTTAGAGGGGGGAGGCAGGTAGCCTAGTGGTTAGAGGGGGGAGGCAGGTAGCCTAGTGGTTAGAGGGGGAAGGCAGGTAGCCTAGTGGTTAGAGGGGGGAGGCAGGTAGCCTAGTGGTTAGAGGGGGGAGGCAGGTAGCCTAATGGTTAGAGGGGCGAGGCAGGTAGCCTAGTGGTTATAGCAGGTCGCCTAGTGGTTAGAGGGGGGAGGCAGGTAGTCTAGTGGTTAGAGCAGGTAGCCTAGTGGTTAGAGCAGGTAGCCTAGTGGTTAGAGGCGGGAGGCAGGTAGCCTAGTGGTTAGAGGGGGGAGGCAGGTAGCCTAGTGGTTATAGCAGGTAGCCTAGTGGTTAGAGGGGGGAGACAGGTAGCCTAGTCGTTAGAGCAGGTAGCCTAGTGGTTAGAAGGGGAGACAAGTAGCCTAGTGGTTAGAGCAGGTAGCCTAGTGGTTAAAGCAGGTAGCCTAGTGGTTAGAGGGGGGAGACAAGTAGCCTAGTGGTTAGAGCAGGTAGCCTAGTGGTTAGAGCAGGTAGCCTAGTGGTTAGAGGCGGGAGACAGGTAGCCTAGTGGTTAGAGCAGGTAGCCTAGTGGTTAGAGGCGGGAGACAGGTAGCCTAGTGGTTAGAGCAGGTAGCCTAGTGGTTAGAGGCGGGAGACAGGTAGCCTAGTGGTTAGAGCAGGTAGCCTAGTGGTTAGAGGTGGAAGACAGGTAGCCTAGTGGTTAGAGCGTTGGACTAGTGACCGTAAAGGTTGCTAAATCATTATAAATAAGAATTTGTTCTTAACTGACTTCCCTGGCATAATAAAGGTTAAATAAAAAAATATATTGTTTATTTTTGTTTATTGTGCTGAATTATATTGTTTTATTTTTCTGTTTATATTGTAATGTGTACAGGGCTCTCTTGCAAAAGAGATTTTTTAATCTCAATATGACTCCCTGTTTAAATATAAAAGGTTAAATTAAAATAAATACATTTAAGGACAGAAACACTGCAGGAGAAAATCTCTCTGTGGGGGTCTTGACATTTACAAATCATCTCCAGACCAATTCCGTGGAACCAATCCTGGCCAAATTGGACCATGATGGATTCCAGAATGTTCCTCTCTGATTATGGATTTAGGTAATGTAGGTACCTGACTGCCAGACAGACCAAATACATAGAGACAAGCCTGCAAACGCTCTCTCACTCACCCGTCCATTACTATACGCACACACCCCGGTCCGTTACTATACGCACACACACACACACACACACACACACACACACACACACACACACACACACACACACACGTCCATTACTATACGCACACACACACGTCCATTACTATACGCACACACACACACACACACAGACGTCCATTACTATACGCACACACACACACACACACACACGTCCATTACTATACGCACACACACACACACACACACGTCCATTACTATACGCACACACACACACATGTCCATTACTATACGCACACACACACACACACGTCCATTACTATACGCACACACACACACACGTCCATTACTATACGCACACACACACACACCTGTCCATTACTATACGCACACACACACACACACACACATCCATTACTGCAAGTGCATGCACCCCCACACGTCCATTACTATACGCACACCCACACACACCTGTCCATTACTATACGCACACACACACGTCCATTTCTATATGCTCACACACACACACACACACACCCCCACACGTCCATTTCTATATGCTCTACCAGAGGTCCTGAAGTGAAGGACATATGGGACATGACTGATTTCAGCTCAAGAAAATTGTGTGAGAATTTATTCCTCCAAGTCTGAGCTAAGAGCTGTGAAAACACTGAGAAAAATGTCAGGCCTTGGACTGGACTGGTTCTGTCTGACTGGACACTGAGATGGACTTGGACTGGACCGGTTCTGTCTGACAGGAGACTGAGCAGGCCTTGGACTGGACTGGTTCTGTCTGACTGGACACTGAGGTGGACTGGACCGGTTCTGTCTGACTGGAGACTGAGGTGGCCTTGGACCGGTTCTGTCTGACACGAGACTGAGCAGGCCTTGGACTGGACTGGTTCTGTCTGACTGGACACTGAGGTGGACTTGGACTGGACCGGTTCTGTCTGACTGGACACTGAGGTGGACTTGGACTGGACTGGTTCTGTCTGACAGGAGACTGAGCAAGCCTTGGACTGGACCGGTTCTGTCTGACTGGACACTGAGGTGACCTTGGACTGGACCGGTTCTGTCTGACTGGAGACCGAGCTGGCCTTGGACTGGACCAGTTCTGTCTGACTGGAGACTGAGCCGGCCTTGGACTGGACCGGTTCTATCTGACTGGAGACTGAGGTGGACTGGACCGGTTCTGTCTGATTGGAGACTGAGCTGGCCTTGGACTGGACCGGTTCTGTCTGACTGGACACTGAGCTGGCCTTGGACTGGACCGGTTCTGTCTGACTGGAGATTGAGCCGGCCTTGGACTGGACCGGTTCTGTGTGACTGGAGACTGAGCCGGCCTTGGACTGGACCGGTTCTGTCTGACTGGAGACTGAGGTGGCCTTGGACTGGACCGGTTCTGTGTGACTGGAGACTGAGCCGGCCTTGGACTGGACCGGTTCTGTGTGACTGGAGACTGAAGTGCACTTGGACTGGACCGGTTCTGTCTGACTGGAGACTGAGCCGGCCTTGGACTGGACCGGTTCTGTGTGACTGGAGACTGAGGTGGACTGGACCGGTTCTGTCTGACTGGAGACTGAGCCGGCCTTGGACTGGACAGGTTCTGTCTGACTGGAGACTGAGGTGGACTGGACCGGTTCTGTCTAACTGGAGACTGAGGTGGACTTGGACTGGACCGGTTCTGTCTGACTGGAGGTTGGAGATGGAGTTAGAGTACATGTGTGTCTGAAATGGACCCCTATCCCCTATATAGTGCACTACTTTAGACCGGGACCCAATGGAACCCTATCCCAACAGGTAGATCAGTGGAACACTCTCCCAACAGGTAGAACACTCTCCCAACAGGTAGATCAGTGGAACACTCTCCTCAACAGGTAGATCTGTGGAACACTCTACCAACAGGTAGATCTGTGGAACACTCTCCCAACAGGTAGAACACTCTCCCAACAGGTAGATCAGTGGAACACTCTCCTCAACAGGTAGATCTGTGGAACACTCTCCCAACAGGTAGATCTGTGGAACACTCTCCCAACAGGTAGATCAGTGGAACACTCTCCCAACGGGTAGATCTGTGGAACACTCTCCCAACAGGTAGATCAGTGGAACACTCTCCTCAACAGGTAGATCTGTGGAACACTCTACCAACAGGTAGATCTGTGGAACACTCTCCCAACAGGTAGATCAGTGGAACACTCTCCCAACAGGTAGATCAGTGGAACACTCTCCCAACAGGTAGATCAGTGGAACACTCTCCCAACAGGTAGATCAGTGGAACACTCTCCCAACAGGTAGATCAGTGGAACACTCTCCCAACAGGTAGATCAGTGGAACACTCTCCCAACAGGTAGATCAGTGGAACACTCTCCCAACAGGTAGATCAGTGGAACACTCTCCCAACAGGTAGATCAGTGGAACACTCTCCCAACAGGTAGATCAGTGGAACACTCTCCCAACAGGTAGATCAGTGGAACACTCTCCCAACAGGTAGATCAGTGGAACACTCTCCCAACAGGTAGATCAGTGGAACACTCTCTCAACAGGTAGATCAGTGGAACACTCCCAACAGGTAGATCAGTGGAACACTCCCAACAGGTAGATCAGTGGAACACTCTCCCAACAGGTAGATCGGTGGAACACTCTCCCAACAGGTAGAACACTCTCCCAACAGGTAGATCAGTGGAACACTCTCCTCAACAGGTAGATCTGTGGAACACTCTACCAAAAGGTAGATCTGTGGAACACTCTAACAACAGGTAGAACACTCTCCCAACAGGTAGATCAGTGGAACACTCTCCCAACGGGTAGATCAGTGGAACACTCTCCCAACAGGTAGATCAGTGGAACACTCTCCCAACAGGTAGATCGGTGGAACACTCTCCCAACGGGTAGATCAGTGGAACACTCTCCCAACAGGTAGATCAGTGGAACACTCTCCCAACAGGTAGACCAGTGGAACACTCTCCCAACAGGTAGACCAGTGGAACACTCTCCCAACAGGTAGATCTGTGGAACACTCTACCAACAGGTAGATCTGTGGAACACTCTCCCAACAGGTAGAACACTCTCCCAACAGGTAGATCAGTGGAACACTCTCCTCAACAGGTAGATCTGTGGAACACTCTCCCAACAGGTAGATCAGTGGAACACTCTACCAAAAGGTAGATCTGTGGAACACTCTAACAACAGGTAGAACACTCTCCCAACAGGTAGATCAGTGGAACACTCTCCCAACGGGTAGATCAGTGGAACACTCTCCCAACAGGTAGATCAGTGGAACACTCTCCCAACAGGTAGATCGGTGGAACACTCTCCCAACGGGTAGATCAGTGGAACACTCTCCCAACGGGTAGATCAGTGGAACACTCTCCCAACAGGTAGACCAGTGGAACACTCTCCCAACAGGTAGACCAGTGGAACACTCTCCCAACAGGTAGACCAGTGGAACACTCTCCCAACAGGTAGACCAGTGGAACACTCTCCCAACAGGTAGACCAGTGGAACACTCTCCCAACAGGTAGATCAGTGGAACACTCTCCCAACAGGTAGATCAGTGGAACACTCTCTCAACAGGTAGATCAGTGGAACACTCTCCTAACAGGTAGATCAGTGGAACACTCTCCCAACAGGTAGATCAGTGGAACACTCTCCCAACAGGTAGATCAGTGGAACACTCTCCTAACAGGTAGATCAGTGGAACACTCTCCCAACAGGTAGATCAGTGGAACACTCTCCCAACAGGTAGATCAGTGGAACACTCTCTCAACAGGTAGATCAGTGGAACACTCTCTCAACAGGTAGATCAGTAGAAAACTCTACCAACAGGTAGACAAGTGGAACACTCTCCTAACAGGTAGATCAGTGGAACACTCTCCCAACAGGTAGATCAGTGGAACACTCTCCCAACAGGTAGATCAGTGGAACACTCTCCCAACAGGTAGATCAGTGGAACACTCTCCCAACAGGTAGAACACTCTCCCAACAGGTAGATCAGTGGAACACTCTCCCAACAGGTAGAACACTCTCCCAACAGGTAGATCAGTGGAACACTCTCTCAACAGGTAGATCAGTGGAACACTCTCCCAGCAGGTAGATCAGTGGAACACTCTCCCAACAGGTAGATCAGTGGAACACTCTCCCAACAGGTAGATCAGTGGAACACTCTCCCAACAGGTAGATCAGTGGAACACTCTCCCAACAGGTAGATCTGTGGAACACTCTACCAACAGGTAGATCTGTGGAACACTCTACCAACAGGTAGATAGGTAGAACACTCTCCCAACAGGTAGATCAGTGGAACACTCTACCAACAGGTAGATCTGTGGAACACTCTACCAGCAGGTAGATCAGTGGAACACTCTACCAGCAGGTAGATCAGTGGAACACTCTCCCAACAGATAGATCAGTGGAACACTCTCCCAACAGGTAGATCAGTAGAACACTCTCCTAACAGGTAGATCAGTGGAACACTCTCCCAACAGGTAGATCAGTGGAACACTCTCTCAACAGGTAGATCAGTGGAACACTCCCCCAACAGGTAGATCAGTGGAACACTCTCTCAACAGGTAGATCGGTGAAACACTCTCCCAACAGGTAGATCAGTAGAACCTCTCCCAACAGGTAGATCAGTAGAACACTCTCCCAACAGGTAGATCAGTAGAACACTCTCCCAACAGGTAGGTCAGTGGAACACTCTCCCAACAGGTAGGTCAGTGGAACACTCTCCCAACAGGTAGGTCAGTGGAACACTCTCCCAACAGGTAGGTCAGTGGAACACTCTACCAACAGGTAGATCTGTGGAACACTCTCCAGACAGGTAGATCAGTAGAACACTCTCCCAACAGGTAGATCAGTGGAACACTCTACCAACAGGTAGATCTGTGGAACACTCTACCAACAGGTAGATCAGTGGAACACTCTACCAGCAGGTAGATCAGTGGAACAATCTCTCAACAGGTAGATCAGTGGAACACTCTCCCAACAGATAGATCAGTGGAACACTCTCCCAACAGGTAGATCAGTAGAACACTCTCCCAACAGGTAGATCAGTGGAACACTCTCCCAACAGGTAGATCAGTGGAACACTCTCCCAACAGGTAGATCAGTGGAACACTCTCTCAACAGGTAGATCAGTGGAACACTCCCAACAGGTAGATCAGTGGAACACTCTCCCAACAGGTAGATCGGTGGAACACTCTCCCAACAGGTAGATCAGTGGAACACTCTCTCAACAGGTAGATCAGTGGAACACTCCCAACAGGTAGATCAGTAGAACACTCTCCCAACAGGTAGATCAGTGGAATACTCCCCCAACAGGTAGATCAGTGGAACACTCTCTCAACAGGTAGATCAGTGGAACACTCTCCCAACAGGTAGATCAGTGGAACACTCTCCCAACAGGTAGATCGGTGAAACACTCTCCCAACAGGTAGATCAGTGGAATACTCCCCCAACAGGTAGATCAGTGGAACACTCTCTCAACAGGTAGATCAGTGGAACACTCTCCTAACAGGTAGATCAGTGGAACACTCTCTCAACAGGTAGATCAGTGGAACACTCTCTCAACAGGTAGATCAGTGGAACACTCTCCCAACAGGTAGATCAGTGGAACACTCTCCCAACAGGTAGATCGGTGGAACACTCTCTCAACAGGTAGATCAGTGGAACACTCTCCTAACAGGTAGATCAGTGGAACACTCTCCCAACAGGTAGATCAGTGGAACACTCTCCTAACAGGTAGATCAGTGGAACACTCTCCTAACAGGTAGATCAGTGGAACACTCTCCCAACAGGTAGATCAGTGGAACACTCCCAACAGGTAGATCAGTGGAACACTCCCAACAGGTAGATCGGTGGAACACTCTCCCAACAGGTAGATCGGTGGAACACTCTCCCAACAGGTAGATCAGTGGAACACTCTCCCAACAGGTAGATCAGTGGAACACTCTCCCAACAGGTAGATCAGTGGAACACTCTCTCAACAGGTAGATCAGTGGAACACTCCCAACAGGTAGATCAGTGGAACACTCCCAAAAGGTAGATCAGTGGAACACTCTCCCAACAGGTAGAACACTCTCCCAACAGGTAGATCAGTGGAACACTCTCCTCAACAGGTAGATCTGTGGAACACTCCACCAAAAGGTAGATCGGTGGAACACTCTCCCAACAGGTAGAACACTCTCCCAACAGGTAGATCAGTGGAACACTCTCCCAACGGGTAGATCAGTGGAACACTCTCCCAACGGGTAGATCAGTGGAACACTCTCCCAACGGGTAGACCAGTGGAACACTCTCCCAACAGGTAGACCAGTGGAACACTCTCCCAACAGGTAGACCAGTGGAACACTCTCCCAACAGGTAGACCAGTGGAACACTCTCCCAACAGGTAGATCAGTGGAACACTCTCCCAACAGGTAGATCAGTGGAACACTCTCCCAACAGGTAGATCAGTGGAACACTCTCTCAACAGGTAGATCAGTGGAACACTCTCCTAACAGATAGATCAGTGGAACACTCTCCCAACAGGTAGATCAGTGGAACACTCTCCTAACAGGTAGATCAGTGGAACACTCTCCCAACAGGTAGATCAGTGGAACACTCTCCCAACAGGTAGATCAGTGGAACACTCTCTCAACAGGTAGATCAGTGGAACACTCTCTCAACAGGTAGATCAGTAGAAAACTCTACCAACAGGTAGACAAGTGGAACACTCTCCTAACAGGTAGATCAGTGGAACACTCTCCCAACAGGTAGATCAGTGGAACACTCTCCCAACAGGTAGATCAGTGGAACACTCTCCCAACAGGTAGATCAGTGGAACACTCTCCCAACAGGTAGAACACTCTCCCAACAGGTAGATCAGTGGAACACTCTCCCAACAGGTAGAACACTCTCCCAACAGGTAGATCAGTGGAACACTCTCTCAACAGGTAGATCAGTAGAACACTCTACCAACAGGTAGATCAGTGGAACACTCTCCCAACAGGTAGATCAGTGGAACACTCTCCCAGCAGGTAGATCAGTGGAACACTCTCCTAACAGGTAGATCAGTGGAACACTCTCCCAACAGGTAGATCAGTGGAACACTCTCCCAACAGGTAGATCAGTGGAACACTCTCCCAACAGGTAGATCAGTGGAACACTCTCCCAACAGGTAGATAAGTAGAACACTCTCCCAACAGGTAGTTCAGTAGAACACTCTACCAACAGGTAGATCAGTGGAACACTCTCCCAACAGGTAGATCTGTGGAACACTCTACCAACAGGTAGATCTGTGGAACACTCTACCAACAGGTAGATCAGTAGAACACTCTCCCAACAGGTAGATCAGTGGAACACTCTCCCAACAGGTAGATCAGTGGAACACTCTACCAACAGGTAGATCTGTGGAACACTCTACCAACAGGTAGATCAGTGGAACACTCTACCAGCAGGTAGATCAGTGGAACACTCTCCCAACAGATAGATCAGTGGAACACTCTCCCAACAGGTAGATCAGTAGAACACTCTCCTAACAGGTAGATCAGTGGAACACTCTCCCAACAGGTAGATCAGTGGAACACTCTCTCAACAGGTAGATCAGTGGAACACTCCCCCAACAGGTAGATCAGTGGAACACTCTCTCAACAGGTAGATCAGTGGAACACTCTCCCAACAGGTAGATCGGTGAAACACTCTCCCAACAGGTAGATCAGTAGAACCTCTCCCAACAGGTAGATCAGTAGAACACTCTCCCAACAGGTAGATCAGTAGAACACTCTCCCAACAGGTAGATCAGTAGAACACTCTCCCAACAGGTAGGTCAGTGGAACACTCTCCCAACAGGTAGATCTGTGGAACACTCTACCAACAGGTAGATCTGTGGAACACTCTCCAGACAGGTAGATCAGTAGAACACTCTCCCAACAGGTAGATCAGTGGAACACTCTACCAACAGGTAGATCTGTGGAACACTCTACCAACAGGTAGATCAGTGGAACACTCTACCAACAGGTAGATCAGTGGAACACTCTACCAGCAGGTAGATCAGTGGAACACTCTCTCAACAGGTAGATCAGTGGAACACTCCCAACAGATAGATCAGTGGAACACTCTCCCAACAGGTAGATCAGTAGAACACTCTCCCAACAGGTAGATCAGTGGAACACTCTCCCAACAGGTAGATCAGTGGAACACTCTCCCAACAGGTAGATCAGTGGAACACTCTCCCAACAGGTAGATCAGTGGAACACTCCCAACAGGTAGATCAGTGGAACACTCTCCCAACAGGTAGATCGGTGGAACACTCTCCCAACAGGTAGATCGGTGGAACACTCTCTCAACAGGTAGATCAGTGGAACACTCTCCCAACAGGTAGATCGGTGGAACACTCTCCCAACAGGTAGATCGGTGGAACACTCTCCCAACAGGTAGATCAGTGGAACACTCCCCAAACAGGTAGATCAGTGGAACACTCTCTCAACAGGTAGATCAGTGGAACACTCTCCCAACAGGTAGATCAGTGGAACACTCTCCCAACAGGTAGATCAGTAGAACACTCTCCCAACAGGTAGATCAGTAGAACACTCTCCCAACAGGTAGATCAGTGGAATACTCTCCCAACGGGTAGATCAGTGGAACACTCTCCCAACGGGTAGATCAGTGGAACACTCTCCCAACAGGTAGACCAGTGGAACACTCTCCCAACAGGTAGACCAGTGGAACACTCTCCCAACAGGTAGACCAGTGGAACACTCTCCCAACAGGTAGACCAGTGGAACACTCTCCCAACAGGTAGATCAGTGGAACACTCTCCCAACAGGTAGATCAGTGGAACACTCTCCCAACAGGTAGATCAGTGGAACACTCTCCTAACAGGTAGATCAGTGGAACACTCTCCCAACAGGTAGATCAGTGGAACACTCTCCTAACAGGTAGATCAGTGGAACACTCTCCCAACAGGTAGATCAGTGGAACACTCTCCCAACAGGTAGATCAGTGGAACACTCTCCCAACAGGTAGATCAGTGGAACACTCTCTCAACAGGTAGATCAGTGGAACACTCTCTCAACAGGTAGATCAGTAGAAAACTCTACCAACAGGTAGACAAGTGGAACACTCTCCTAACAGGTAGATCAGTGGAACACTCTCCCAACAGGTAGAACACTCTCCCAACAGGTAGATCAGTGGAACACTCTCCCAACAGGTAGAACACTCTCCCAACAGGTAGATCAGTGGAACACTCTCTCAACAGGTAGATCAGTAGAACACTCTACCAACAGGTAGATCAGTGGAACACTCTCCCAACAGGTAGATCAGTGGAACACTCTCCCAGCAGGTAGATCAGTGGAACACTCTCCCAGCAGGTAGATCAGTGGAACACTCTCCCAGCAGGTAGATCAGTGGAACACTCTCCCAACAGGTAGATCAGTGGAACACTCTCCCAACAGGTAGATCAGTGGAACACTCTCCCAACAGGTAGATCAGTGGAACACTCTCCCAACAGGTAGATCAGTGGAACACTCTCCCAACAGGTAGATCAGTGGAACACTCTCCCAACAGGTAGATCAGTGGAACACTCTCCCAACAGGTAGATCAGTGGAACACTCTCCCAACAGGTAGTTCAGTAGAACACTCTACCAACAGGTAGATCAGTGGAACACTCTCCCAACAGGTAGATCTGTGGAACACTCTACCAACAGGTAGATCTGTGGAACACTCTACCAACAGGTAGATCAGTAGAACACTCTCCCAACAGGTAGATCAGTGGAACACTCTACCAACAGGTAGATCTGTGGAACACTCTACCAACAGGTAGATCAGTGGAACACTCTACCAGCAGGTAGATCAGTGGAACACTCTCCCAACAGATAGATCAGTGGAACACTCTCCCAACAGGTAGATCAGTAGAACACTCTCCTAACAGGTAGATCAGTAGAACACTCTCCCAACAGGTAGATCAGTAGAACACTCTCCCAACAGGTAGGTCAGTGGAACACTCTCCCAACAGGTAGATCTGTGGAACACTCTACCAACAGGTAGATCTGTGGAACACTCTCCAGACAGGTAGATCAGTAGAACACTCTCCCAACAGGTAGATCAGTGGAACACTCTACCAACAGGTAGATCTGTGGAACACTCTACCAACAGGTAGATCAGTGGAACACTCTACCAGCAGGTAGATCAGTGGAACACTCTCTCAACAGGTAGATCAGTGGAACACTCTCTCAACAGGTAGATCAGTGGAACACTCCCAACAGGTAGATCAGTGGAACACTCTCCCAACAGGTAGATCGGTGGAACACTCTCCCAACAGGTAGATCAGTGGAACACTCTCTCAACAGGTAGATCAGTGGAACACTCTCTCAACACGTAGATCAGTGGAACACTCTCCCAACAGGTAGATCGGTGGAACACTCTCCCAACAGGTAGATCAGTGGAACACTCCCCAAACAGGTAGATCAGTGGAACACTCTCTCAACAGGTAGATCAGTGGAACACTCTCCCAACAGGTAGATCAGTGGAACACTCTCCCAACAGGTAGATCAGTAGAACACTCTCCCAACAGGTAGATCAGTGGAATACTCCCCCAACAGGTAGATCAGTGGAACACTCTCTCAACAGGTAGATCAGTGGAACACTCTCCTAACAGGTAGATCAGTGGAACACTCTCCCAACAGGTAGATCAGTGGAACACTCTCCTAACAGGTAGATCAGTGGAACACTCTCCTAACAGGTAGATCAGTGGAACACTCTCTCAACAGGTAGATCAGTGGAACACTCTCCCAACAGGTAGATCAGTGGAACACTCTCCCAACAGGTAGATCGGTGAAACACTCTCCCAACAGGTAGATCAGTGGAATACTCCCCCAACAGGTAGATCAGTGGAACACTCTCTCAACAGGTAGATCAGTGGAACACTCTCCTAACAGGTAGATCAGTGGAACACTCTCTCAACAGGTAGATCAGTGGAACACTCTCCCAACAGGTAGATCAGTGGAACACTCTCCCAACAGGTAGATCAGTGGAACACTCCCAACAGGTAGATCAGTGGAACACTCTCCCAACAGGTAGATCAGTGGAACACTCTCCCAACAGGTAGATCAGTGGAACACTCTCCCAACAGGTAGATCGGTGGAACACTCTCCCAACAGGTAGATCAGTGGAACACTCTCCCAACAGGTAGATCAGTGGAACACTCTCCCAACAGGTAGATCAGTGGAACACTCTCCCAACAGGTAGATCAGTGGAACACTCTCTCAACAGGTAGATCAGTGGAACACTCTCTCAACAGGTAGATCAGTGGAACACTCCCAACAGGTAGATCAGTGGAACACTCCCAACAGGTAGATCAGTGGAACACTCTCCCAACAGGTAGATCAGTGGAACACTCTCCCAACAGGTAGATCGGTGGAACACTCTCCCAACAGGTAGAACACTCTCCCAACAGGTAGATCAGTGGAACACTCTCCTCAACAGGTAGATCTGTGGAACACGCTACCAAAAGGTAGATCTGTGGAACACTCTAACAACAGGTAGAACACTCTCCCAACAGGTAGATCAGTGGAACACTCTCCCAACGGGTAGATCAGTGGAACACTCTCCCAACAGGTAGATCAGTGGAACACTCTCCCAACAGGTAGATCAGTGGAACACTCTCCCAACGGGTAGATCAGTGGAACACTCTCCCAACAGGTAGATCAGTGGAACACTCTCCCAACAGGTAGACCAGTGGAACACTCTCCCAACAGGTAGACCAGTGGAACACTCTCCCAACAGGTAGACCAGTGGAACACTCTCCCAACAGGTAGATCAGTGGAACACTCTCCCAACAGGTAGATCAGTGGAACACTCTCTCAACAGGTAGATCAGTGGAACACTCTCCTAACAGGTAGATCAGTGGAACACTCTCCCAACAGGTAGATCAGTGGAACACTCTCCTAACAGGTAGATCAGTGGAACACTCTCCTAACAGGTAGATCAGTGGAACACTCTCCCAACAGGTAGATCAGTGGAACACTCTCCCAACAGGTAGATCAGTGGAACACTCTCCCAACAGGTAGATCAGTGGAACACTCTCTCAACAGGTAGATCAGTGGAACACTCTCTCAACAGGTAGATCAGTAGAAAACTCTACCAACAGGTAGACAAGTGGAACACTCTCCTAACAGGTAGATCAGTGGAACACTCTCCCAACAGGTAGATCAGTGGAACACTCTCCCAACAGGTAGATCAGTGGAACACTCTCCCAACAGGTAGATCAGTGGAACACTCTCCCAACAGGTAGAACACTCTCCCAACAGGTAGATCAGTGGAACACTCTCTCAACAGGTAGATCAGTAGAACACTCTACCAACAGGTAGATCAGTGGAACACTCTCCCAACAGGTAGATCAGTGGAACACTCTCCCAGCAGGTAGATCAGTGGAACACTCTCCTAACAGGTAGATCAGTGGAACACTCTCCCAACAGGTAGATCAGTGGAACACTCTCCCAACAGGTAGATCAGTGGAACACTCTCCCAACAGGTAGATCAGTGGAACACTCTCCCAACAGGTAGATAAGTAGAACACTCTCCCAACAGGTAGTTCAGTAGAACACTCTACCAACAGGTAGATCAGTGGAACACTCTACCAACAGGTAGATCTGTGGAACACTCTACCAACAGGTAGATCAGTAGAACACTCTCCCAACAGGTAGATCAGTGGAACACTCTACCAACAGGTAGATCTGTGGAACACTCTACCAACAGGTAGATCAGTGGAACACTCTACCAGCAGGTAGATCAGTGGAACACTCTCCCAACAGGTAGATCAGTGGAACACTCTCCCAACAGGTAGATCAGTGGAACACTCTCCCAACAGATAGATCAGTGGAACACTCTCCCAACAGGTAGATCAGTAGAACACTCTCCTAACAGGTAGATCAGTGGAACACTCTCCCAACAGGTAGATCAGTGGAACACTCTCCCAACAGAAAGATCAGTGGAACACTCTCCCAACAGGTAGATCAGTAGAACACTCTCCCAACAGGTAGATCAGTAGAACACTCTCCCAACAGGTAGATCAGTGGAACACTCTCCCAACAGGTAGATCAGTGGAACACTCTCCCAACAGGTAGATCGGCGGAACACTCTCCCAACAGGTAGATCAGTGGAATACTCCCCCAACAGGTAGATCAGTGGAACACTCTCTCAACAGGTAGATCAGTGGAACACTCTCCTAACAGGTAGATCAGTGGAACACTCTCCCAACAGGTAGATCAGTGGAACACTCTCCCAACAGGTAGATCAGTGGAACACTCTCCTAACAGGTAGATCAGTGGAACACTCTCCCAACAGGTAGATCAGTGGAACACTCTCCCAACAGGTAGATCAGTGGAACACTCTCTCAACAGGTAGATCAGTGGAACACTCTCTCAACCGGTAGATCAGTGGAACACTCTCTCAACAGGTAGATCAGTAGAACACTCTACCAACAGGTAGATCAGTGGAACACTCTCTCAACCGGTAGATCAGTGGAACACTCTCTCAACAGGTAGATCAGTAGAACACTCTACCAACAGGTAGACCAGTGGAACACTCTCCCAACAGGTAGATCAGTGGAACACTCTCCCAACAGGTAGATCAGTGGAACACTCTCCCAACAGGTAGAACACTCTCCCAACAGGTAGATCAGTTTAACACTCTCCCAACAGGTAGAACACTCTCCCAACAGGTAGATCAGTGGAACACTCTCTCAACAGGTAGATCAGTGGAACACTCTCTCAACAGGTAGATCAGTAGAACACTCTACCAACAGGTAGACCAGTGGAACACTCTCCCAACAGGTAGATCAGTGGAACACTCTCCCAACAGGTAGATCAGTGGAACACTCTCCCAACAGGTAGATCAGTGGAACACTCTCCCAACAGGTAGATCAGTGGAACACTCTCCCAACAGGTAGATCAGTGGAACACTCTCCCAACAGGTAGATCAGTGGAACACTCTCCCAACAGGTAGAACACTCTCCCAACAGGTAAATCAGTGGAACACTCTCCCAACAGGTAGAACACTCTCCCAACAGGTAGATCAGTGGAACACTCTCTCAACAGGTAGATCAGTAGAACACTCTACCAACAGGTAGATCAGTGGAACACTCTCCCAACAGGTAGATCAGTGGAACACTCTCCCAGCAGGTAGATCAGTGGAACACTCTCCCAACAGGTAGATCAGTGGAACACTCTCCCAACAGGTAGATCAGTGGAACACTCTCCCAACAGGTAGATCAGTGGAACACTCTCCCAACAGGTAGATCAGTGGAACACTCTCCCAACAGGTAGATAAGTAGAACACTCTCCCAACAGGTAGTTCAGTAGAACACTCTACCAACAGGTAGATCAGTGGAACACTCTCCCAACAGGTAGATCTGTGGAACACTCTACCAACAGGTAGATCTGTGGAACACTCTACCAACAGGTAGATCAGTAGAACACTCTCCCAACAGGTAGATCAGTGGAACACTCTACCAACAGGTAGATCTGTGGAACACTCTACCAACAGGTAGATCAGTGGAACACTCTACCAGCAGGTAGATCAGTGGAACACTCTCCCAACAGATAGATCAGTGGAACACTCTCCCAACAGGTAGATCAGTAGAACACTCTCCTAACAGGTAGATCAGTGGAACACTCTCCCAACAGGTAGATCAGTGGAGCACTCTCTCAACAGGTAGATCAGTGGAACACTCCCCCAACAGGTAGATCAGTGGAACACTCTCTCAACAGGTAGATCAGTGGAACACTCTCCCAACAGGTAGATCGGTGAAACACTCTCCCAACAGGTAGATCAGTAGAACCTCTCCCAACAGGTAGATCAGTAGAACACTCTCCCAACAGGTAGATCAGTGGAACACTCTCCCAACAGGTAGGTCAGTGGAACACTCTCCCAACAGGTAGGTCAGTGGAACACTCTACCAACAGGTAGATCTGTGGAACACTCTACCAACAGGTAGATCTGTGGAACACTCTCCAGACAGGTAGATCAGTAGAACACTCTCCCAACAGGTAGATCAGTGGAACACTCTACCAACAGGTAGATCAGTGGAACACTCTACCAACAGGTAGATCAGTGGAACACTCTCCCAACAGGTAGATCTGTGGAACACTACCAACAGGTAGATCTGTGGAACACTCTACCAACAGGTAGATCAGTGGAACACTCTACCAGCAGGTAGATCAGTGGAACACTCTCCCAACAGGTAGATCGGTGGAACACTCTCCCAACAGGTAGATCAGTGGAACACTCTCTCAACAGGTAGATCAGTGGAACACTCCCAACACGTAGATCAGTGGAACACTCTCCCAACAGGTAGATCGGTGGAACACTCTCCCAACAGGTAGATCAGTGGAACACTCCCCAAACAGGTAGATCAGTGGAACACTCTCTCAACAGGTAGATCAGTGGAACACTCTCTCAACAGGTAGATCAGTGGAACACTCTCCCAACAGGTAGATCAGTAGAACACTCTCCCAACAGGTAGATCAGTGGAATACTCCCCCAACAGGTAGATCAGTGGAACACTCTCTCAACAGGTAGATCAGTGGAACACTCTCCTAACAGGTAGATCAGTGGAACACTCTCCCAACAGGTAGATCAGTGGAACACTCTCCTAACAGGTAGATCAGTGGAACACTCTCCTAACAGGTAGATCAGTGGAACACTCTCTCAACAGGTAGATCAGTGGAACACTCTCCCAACAGGTAGATCAGTGGAACACTCTCCCAACAGGTAGATCGGTGAAACACTCTCCCAACAGGTAGATCAGTGGAATACTCCCCCAACAGGTAGATCAGTGGAACACTCTCTCAACAGGTAGGTCAGTGGAACACTCTCCTAACAGGTAGATCAGTGGAACACTCTCTCAACAGGTAGATCAGTGGAACACTCTCTCAACAGGTAGATCAGTGGAACACTCTCCCAACAGGTAGATCAGTGGAACACTCTCCCAACAGGTAGATCGGTGGAACACTCTCTCAACAGGTAGATCAGTGGAACACTCTCCCAACAGGTAGATCGGTGGAACACTCTCCCAACAGGTAGATCGGCGGAACACTCTCCCAACAGGTAGATCGGTGGAATACTCCCCCAACAGGTAGATCAGTGGAACACTCCCTCAACAGGTAGATCAGTGGAACACTCTCCCAACAGGTAGACCAGTGGAACACTCTCCCAACAGGTAGACCAGTGGAACACTCTCCCAACAGGTAGACCAGTGGAACACTCTCCCAACAGGTAGATCAGTGGAACACTCTCCCAACAGGTAGATCAGTGGAACACTCTCTCAACAGGTAGATCAGTGGAACACTCTCCCAACAGGTAGATCAGTGGAACACTCTCCCAACAGGTAGAACACTCTCCCAACAGCTAGATCAGTGGAACACTCTCTCAACAGGTAGATCAGTAGAACACTCTCCCAACAGGTAGATCAGTGGAACACTCTCCCAACAGGTAGATCAGTGGAACACTCTCCCAACAGGTAGATCAGTGGAACACTCTCCCAGCAGGTAGATCAGTGGAACACTCTCCTAACAGGTAGATCAGTGGAACACTCTCCCAACAGGTAGACCAGTGGAACACTCTCCCAACAGGTAGACCAGTGGAACACTCTCCCAACAGGTAGACCAGTGGAACACTCTCCCAACAGGTAGACCAGTGGAACACTCTCCCAACAGGTAGATCAGTGGAACACTCTCTCAACAGGTAGAACAGTAGAACACTCTACCAACAGGTAGACCAGTGGAACACTCTCCTAACAGGTAGATCAGTGGAACACTCTCCCAACAGGTAGATCAGTGGAACACTCTCCCAACAGGTAGATCAGTGGAACACTCTCCCAACAGGTAGATCAGTGGAACACTCTCCCAACAGGTAGAACACTCTCCCAACAGGTAGATCAGTGGAACACTCTCTCAACAGGTAGATCAGTAGAACACTCTCCCAACAGGTAGATCAGTGGAACACTCTCCCAACAGGTAGATCAGTGGAACACTCTCCCAACAGGTAGATCAGTGGAACACTCTCCCAGCAGGTAGATCAGTGGAACACTCTCCTAGCAGGTAGATCAGTGGAACACTCTCCTAACAGGTAGATCAGTGGAACACTCTCCCAACAGGTAGACCAGTGGAACACTCTCCCAACAGGTAGACCAGTGGAACACTCTCCCAACAGGTAGACCAGTGGAACACTCTCCCAACAGGTAGATCAGTGGAACACTCTCCCAACAGGTAGATCAGTGGAACACTCTCCCAACAGGTAGATCAGTGGAACACTCTCCCAACAGGTAGATCAGTGGAACACTCTCTCAACAGGTAGATCAGTGGAACACTCTCTCAACAGGTAGATCAGTGGAACACTCTCCTAACAGGTAGATCAGTGGAACACTCTCCCAACAGGTAGATCAGTGGAACACTCTCCCAACAGGTAGATCAGTGGAACACTCTCCTAACAGGTAGATCAGTGGAACACTCTCCCAACAGGTAGATCAGTGGAACACTCTCCCAACAGGTAGATCAGTGGAACACTCCCTCAACAGGTAGATCAGTGGAACACTCTCTCAACAGGTAGATCAGTAGAACACTCTACCAACAGGTAGACCAGTGGAACACTCTCCTAACAGGTAGATCAGTGGAACACTCTCCCAACAGGTAGATCAGTGGAACACTCTCCCAACAGGTAGATCAGTGGAACACTCTCCCAACAGGTAGAACACTCTCCCAACAGGTAGATCAGTGGAACACTCTCCCAACAGGTAGATCAGTGGAACACTCTCCCAACAGGTAGATCAGTGGAACACTCTCCCAACAGGTAGATCAGTGGAACACTCTCCCAACAGGTAGATCAGTGGAACACTCTCCCAACAGGTAGATCAGTGGAACACTCTCCCAACAGGTAGATCAGTGGAACACTCTCCCAACAGGTAGATCAGTGGAACACTCTCCCAACAGGTAGATCAGTGGAACACTCTCCCAACAGGTAGATCAGTAGAACACTCTCCCAACAGGTAGATCAGTAGAACACTCTACCAACAGGTAGGTCAGTGGAACACTCTCCCAACAGGTAGATCTGTGGAACACTCTACCAACAGGTAGATCAGTGGAACACTCTACCAACAGGTCGACCGGTCGAACACTCTCCTAACAGGTAGATCCGTGAAACACTCTCCCAACAGGTAGATCAGTAGAACCTCTCCCAACAGGTAGATCAGTAGAACACTCTCCCAACAGGTAGATCAGTGGAACACTCTCCCAACAGGTAGATCAGTGGAACACTCTCTCAACAGGTAGATCAGTGGAACACTCCCAACAGGTAGATCAGTGGAATACTCTCCCAACAGATAGATCGGTGGAACACTCTCCCAACAGGTAGATCAGTGGAACACTCTCCCAACAGGTAGATCAGTGGAATACTCCCCCAACAGGTAGATCAGTGGAACACTCTCTCAACAGGTAGATCAGTGGAACACTCTCTCAACAGGTAGATCAGTGGAACACTCTCCCAACAGGTAGGTCAGTGGAACACTCTCCCAACAGGTAGATCTGTGGAACACTACCAACAGGTAGATCTGTGGAACACTCTACCAACAGGTAGATCAGTGGAACACTCTCTCAACAGGTAGATCAGTGGAACACTCCCAACAGATAGATCAGTGGAACACTCTCGCAACAGGTAGATCAGTGGAACACTCTCCCAACAGGTAGATCAGTGGAACACTCTCCCAACAGGTAGATCAGTGGAACACTCTCCCAACAGGTAGATCAGTGGAACACTCTCTCAACAGGTAGATCAGTGGAACACTCCCAACAGATAGATCAGTGGAACACTCTCCCAACAGGTAGATCAGTGGAACACTCTCCCAACAGGTAGGTCAGTGGAACACTCTCCCAACAGGTAGATCTGTGGAACACTCTACCAACAGGTAGATCAGTGGAACACTCTACCAACAGGTCTACCGGTCGAACACTCTCCTAACAGGTAGATCCGTGAAACACTCTCCCAACAGGTAGATCAGTAGAACACTCTCCCAACAGGTAGATCAGTAGAACCTCTCCCAACAGGTAGATCAGTAGAACACTCTCCCAACAGGTAGATCAGTGGAACACTCTCCCAACAGGTAGATCAGTGGAACACTCTCTCAACAGGTAGATCAGTGGAACACTCCCAACAGGTAGATCAGTGGAACACTCTCCCAACAGGTAGATCGGTGGAACACTCTCCCAACAGGTAGATCGGTGGAACACTCTCCCAACAGGTAGATCAGTGGAACACTCCCCCAACAGGTAGATCAGTGGAACACTCTCTCAACAGGTAGATCAGTGGAACACTCTCCCAACAGGTAGATCGGTGGAACACTCCCAACAGGTAGATCGGTGGAATACTCTCCCAACAGGTAGATCGGTGGAACACTCTCCCAACAGGTAGATCAGTGGAACACTCTCCCAACAGGTAGATCAGTGGAATACTCCCCCAACAGGTAGATCAGTGGAACACTCTCTCAACAGGTAGATCAGTGGAACACTCTCTCAACAGGTAGATCAGTGGAACACTCTCCCAACAGGTAGGTCAGTGGAACACTCTCCCAACAGGTAGATCTGTGGAACACTACCAACAGGTAGATCTGTGGAACACTCTACCAACAGGTAGATCAGTGGAACACTCTACCAGCAGGTAGATCAGTGGAACACTCTCTCAACAGGTAGATCAGTGGAACACTCCCAACAGATAGATCAGTGGAACACTCTCCCAACAGGTAGATCAGTGGAACACTCTCCCAACAGGTAGATCAGTGGAACACTCTCCCAACAGGTAGATCAGTGGAACACTCTCCCAACAGGTAGATCAGTGGAACACTCTCCCAACAGGTAGATCAGTGGAACACTCTCCCAACAGGTAGATCAGTGGAACACTCTCCCAACAGGTAGATCAGTGGAACACTCTCCCAACAGGTAGATCAGTAGAACACTCTCCCAACAGGTAGATCAGTAGAACACTCTACCAACAGGTAGGTCAGTGGAACACTCTCCCAACAGGTAGATCTGTGGAACACTCTACCAACAGGTAGATCAGTGGAACACTCTACCAACAGGTCTACCGGTCGAACACTCTCCTAACAGGTAGATCCGTGAAACACTCTCCCAACAGGTAGATCAGTAGAACACTCTCCCAACAGGTAGATCAGTAGAACCTCTCCCAACAGGTAGATCAGTAGAACACTCTCCCAACAGGTAGATCAGTGGAACACTCTCCCAACAGGTAGATCAGTGGAACACTCTCTCAACAGGTAGATCAGTGGAACACTCCCAACAGGTAGATCAGTGGAACACTCTCCCAACAGGTAGATCGGTGGAACACTCTCCCAACAGGTAGATCAGTGGAGCACTCTCTCAACAGGTAGATCAGTGGAACACTCTCTCAACAGGTAGGTCAGTGGAATACTCCCCCAACAGGTAGATCAGTGGAACACTCTCTCAACAGGTAGATCAGTGGAACACTCTCCCAACAGGTAGATCAGTGGAACACTCTCCCAACAGGTAGATCGGTGAAACACTCTCCCAACAGGTAGATCAGTAGAACCTCTCCCAACAGGTAGATCAGTAGAACACTCTCCCAACAGGTAGATCAGTGGAACACTCTCCCAACAGGTATATCAGTGGAACACTCTCCCAACAGGTAGATCAGTAGAACACTCTCCCAACAGGTAGATCAGTGGAACACTCTCCCAACAGGTAGATCAGTGGAACACTCTCCCAACAGGTAGATCAGTAGAACACTCTCCTAACAGGTAGATCAGTGGAACACTCTCCTAACAGGTAGATCAGTGGAACACTCTACCAACAGGTCGACCGGTCGAACACTCTCCTAACAGGTAGATCCGTGAAACACTCTCCCAACAGGTAGATCAGTAGAACCTCTCCCAACAGGTAGATCAGTAGAACACTCTCCCAACAGGTAGATCAGTGGAACACTCTCCCAACAGGTAGATCAGTGGAACACTCTCCCAACAGGTAGATCAGTAGAACACTCTCCCAACAGGTAGATCAGTAGAACACTCTCCCAACAGGTAGATCAGTGGAGCACTCTCCCAACAGGTAGATCAGTGGAACACTCTCCCAACAGGTAGATCAGTAGAACACTCTCCTAACAGGTAGATCAGTGGAACACTCTACCAACAGGTCGACCGGTGGAACACTCTCCTAACAGGTAGATCAGTGGAACACTCTCCCAACAGGTAGATCAGTGGAACACTCTCCCAACAGGTAGATCAGTGGAACACTCTCCCAACAGGTAGATCAGTGGAACACTCTCCCAACAGGTAGATCAGTGGAACACTCTCCCAACAGGTAGATTAGTAGAACACTCTCCCAACAGGTAGATCAGTAGAACACTCTACCAACAGGTAGATAATTGGAACACTCTCCCAACAGGTAGATCTGTGGAACACTCTACCAACAGGTAGATCTGTGGAACACTCTCCCAACAGGTAGATCAGTGGAACACTCTACCAACAGGTAGATCTGTGGAACACTCTCCAGACAGGTAGATCAGTAGAGCACTCTCCCAACAGGTAGATGAGTGGAATACTCTACCAACAGGTAGATCTGTGGAACACTCTACCAACAGGTAGATCAGTGGAACACTCTACCAACAGGTAGATCAGTGGAACACTCTCTCAACAGGTAGATCAGTGGAATACTCCCAACAGGTAGATCAGTGGAACACTCTCTGTAGTGGCTTCCTTTCCTCTTTACCATAGCCACTGCCCAAGCCTGAAGCGGGGTTGTTTCGGACGCATACAGTCCACACTTAACGTTTCCAAACGGCCAAACATTCAATGAGATCCAGGGATATGGTGCAACAAAAAATGTTTATTCTTCTTATCTAACAAAAAGGTATTCTCCAATCAACTTAAAGCAGAGATTACTTGAAATGCAAATACATAATATAATATGACCTGTCTGTCTTTCTGTATGTATGTCTATATGTCTATATGTCTATATGTCTATATGGTCAAAAAACTATACCGCTCCCGCATCTAGCAAGGACTCCCCCCCCCGAAGGCCCAACTTCCTGCCTTTATACTAACACAATTAACACAGTACAATGAATGGGCAAGAGGGGGGGGCCAAAAACTGAGTTACACTAATAACAAATGAATATATCTCAATCCGGTAAATAAATCATAAAGGTACGTACCTAATATTTCATCATATACATTAATATTTAATATATTTACACAAATGTACATGGAGCTCAGTATGTTCAGTCTTTTATACAAATATGCCCAAATCGGCTCTAACATACCGGCCCCTAATTGTTGACTGCACTGAATGCACAACAATTACTTAATATTCAAACGTAGAGCCAATACAAAAACATTCTATACCAGAGCACCATTACAGTTCATAGCTATATACAAATATACAAGGTGCCATATAGGAAAATAGAAGTACACCTTTACAATTCAAGAGTTGGACGTCCAAAAAATGTATGACATCAAAGAATGTAAGAGTACGACATCAACGAATCAGAGGTGCACATGATTCAAAGATGGAGCACTGTGTGTGTGTGTGTGTGTGTGTCTCACTTCGTCGCCTCAAGGAGCAGACAGAGTTTATTGATAGGTCTCTGTAAGATATTGGTCTTAGTCTTAACCATGACGCTCCGGACAAGACCTTTGGCCCCTGGCAAAGCCTTCACCACACGCCCCATTAGCCAAGAGTTCCTTGGGGCGGTGTCATCGACGATGACCACAAGGTCACCAGGACTGAAGTTTCTCTTAGTTTTGTTCCACTTGTTCCGCTCCTGCATAAGTGGAAGATACTCCCTGATCCATCTCTTCCAGAAGAGGTCAGTGATATATTGTACTTGCTTCCATCTCCTTCGTGAGTATAGGTCACTTCTCTGGAATAGTCCTGGTGGCAGGACTGGCTTTGCTTTCAGATGAAGCAGATGGTTCGGAGTCAGGGGTTCTAGATCGTTAGGGTCATTTGTTACAGTAGTGATTGGTCTGTCGTTCATAATCGCCTCAACTTCACACAAGGCTGTCTGCAAAGCCTCATCATCCAGTACTTGCTCTTTAAGGACTGAATAGAGGATCTTTTTCACCAGTCGGATCAACCTCTCCCATACCCCCCCATGGTGGGCTCCAGAGGGAGGGTTGAATGACCATGTCACTCCTTCCTTCAGTAATTTATTTTGAATCTTGTTGTGATCCAGCTCTTTCAGAGCTTCTCCTAGCTCTCTGTGTGTTCCAACAAAGTTGGTGCCATTGTCTGTTCTGATACTTGTTACTGGGCCCCTTCGACAGATGAACCTGCGCAGGGCATTGATGCAGGAATCAGTATCCAGATAACTAGCAACTTCTAGATGGACAGCTCGACTCACAAGGCAAGTAAAGATCACACCATACCGCTTCACATGAACGCGGCCTCGCTTCACCTCTATGGGGCCAAAGTAATCTATGCCCACATGGGTGAAAGGCGGCAAATCAGGTGCTACCCGATCTTGTGGAAGGTCAGCCATCTTCTGTTCTCCAGCTCTAGCTTGCATCCGCCTGCAGAAGACACAGCTCTTAAGGATCTTTCTTGCTAAGGAGTTGGCACAGGGTATCCAATATCGCTGGCGAAGTCTAGAAAGCATGTGACCTCTCCCAGAGTGGCCAACCTGCTCATGGATGTGGAGTAAGATCAGTCTGGAGATGTAGGAGTCTTTGGGCAGGATCATAGGATTCTTTAGTTCCGTAGGCATAGCAGCTTTGCTTAACCTTCCTCCTACTCTCAGAATGCCATTGTCAACTATTGGATCAAGCTTACAGATTGAGCCGCTTCTCTTGGCACATTGTTTTCCTTTTACAACTAGTGCAATTTCTTGTTTAAAGTGCTGTCGTTGCTCAAATCGAATGATGACCTTTTCTGCTTCATCTAGGTCATCTACAGACAGACTTTCTTTTCCAAACGTCAGTTTGAACTTGTCAATTTGTTCCTTCAGTGAGTTTGTCAGACTCTGATCTGATCCTGGATCAGTTTGGGTGAGAACTTTCCTTTTCTGGCTTAACTGTAGTAGAAGTCTCTTCAGTTTCAGCATCCAGGCAACTGCTTTCTTCAAGCTGTTCCATGTTGAATAGTACTCAATCAGTTTGCTGGTCGGACTCTTTTCTTCCACACATGTACTGTTTACAATGACGTCTTTTCTCACCTCTGGATCATCTGGAGGGATGGAGCCAAGCTCCTCGGGGACTTTCGGCCATTGTGTTTCTGTTTTCTCCAGGAATTCTGGTCCTTTGCGCCATCTCTTTGAGTTCAGGAAAGTTTCAACATGTAATCCTCTTGAGGCATCATCGGCTGGGTTGTGTTTGGAGTTCAAATACCTCCACTGTTTTGCTTTCGATAGGTCACGGATCATAGCAACCTTATTAGCCACAAAAGTATGGAATCTCTTGGTATCGTTGCGGATGTATTTTAGCACCGACTGGCTGTCTGTCCAGAAAGTTGACTCCTCAAGTTCAATCTGGAGCTCCAACCTTAACATCCTGTCCACTCGCACTGCCAATGTTGCTGCAGCAAGTTCCAGTCTGGGGATCGTCATCTGCTTGAGTGGAGTCACCCTTGATTTCCCCAGTATGAATGCGATGTGGACCTTTTCCATAACGTTTGTGAACCTAAGGTAGCTTGCCGTGCCGTGCCATAACCTTGTTCACTTGCATCACCGAAGTGATGCAGCTGTGCGGTCTTGATTTGACCAAAGTTCTCAGGCATCATACACCTGTCTATCTGGAATCTGGAGAGCTGGTCCAGCTCTGAGAGCCATCTCTTCCATGAAATAGAGTGTTCTTCAGGGATAACTTCGTCCCATCCACACTTTAGCTTGCAGAGCACTTGAAGAATTTGCTTTGCCTTTAATACGAATGGGGCGAGGAAACCTAATGGATCATAAATAGAGCTGACAGTTGAGAGAATACCTCTTCTTGTAAGGGGTCTGTTCTTGACAGTGACCTGGAAGGTAAACACATCCCTTTCAATGTTCCATCGGATTCCAAGTGCTCTTTCAACAGGCAGCTTTTCTCTGTCCAGGTCCAGTTCTTTTATCTGCTTGGCTTTGTGTTCATCAGGGATAGAAGCTAGTACAGTGCGGCTGTTGCTGACCCACTTGGTCAATTTGAACCCACCTTGAGAGCACACATCCCTGAGGTTTCTTGTGAGAGCTATGGCTTGTTCTTCTGTGGCCACTGACTTGAGGCAGTCATCAACATAGAAGTTGGACTTGACTGTTTGAATCACCTCTTCATCGTACCTCTCACAGTTGTCTTCTGCAGTCTTCCGCAGTGCAAAGTTTGCACAACTTGGAGAGGATATAGCACCGAAAAGATGTACTGTCATTCTGTACTCCTCCAATCTTTTGTTAGTATCACCATCCGGCCACCATAGGAATCGCAGGAAGTCTAAGTCATCTTCATGGACACGTACTTGATGGAACATTCCTTCGATGTCTGCCATCATGGCAATGTGCTCTTGCCGAAATCTTAGCAAGACTCCTATAAGCGTGTTTGCCAGGTCAGGGCCTTGAAGGAGTTCACTGTTAAGAGATGTACCTTTATAGGATGATGAACAGTCAAACACCACTCGTATCGTTCCTTTGCGCTTATGGTGAACGCCATGGTGTGGTATGTACCATACCTTGCCTTTCTCTCTGAGGAGCTGTTCTTGTGGTACCTTCTCGGCGTAACCTTTTGTTATCATCTCTTCCATGAAGCCTTTGTACTCTGCAGCGTAACCTTTGTCCTTCTTGAACTTCCTGATAATATTTAGAGCCCGCTGCTTTGCCATGTCACGGTTGTTTGGCAGGACTACATCTTTGTTGCGAAAGGGCAACGGTAAGTAGTAGTGATGGTCTTTGAGGGTTATGGAGCTTGATACAATCTCCATAAACCTACGATCCTCAGCTGACATCTCACTTTTCTCTTCATACTCTCTCTCAGGGAAGTCATGGTTGTACTGATTTACAAGAAGAACCCCCAGGTCGGCCATTGAGATACAATTGGCCATCACCGTAGGATGCCCAGATTCTTCTGCCATGGTACAACTGTTGAGAGGACCATTCATCACCCATCCAAAGAGGGTTTTCACTGCATACGGTCCGTTGCCTTGGCTATTTATGATTTGCCAGGGTTCCATTGCCTTTGGAGCATTTACGCCAATCAGAAGTTCGACGTCGGCATCAATCTCCTTCAACTGAACCTCTTTCAGGTATGGCCACCTTTTGAGATCTTTCTGAGTGGGAATGTTCTCTCTTGTCACTGGGATCTTATGTTGGGTGTAGACCTTTGGTAATGCAAGAAATGTGTCGCCTTCCACATTGCCAATCTCTAATCCAGATATCTCAAAGCTCTTGGTAGGACTCTCCTGCCCCATTGTGCGTAGCAGAATTTCAGTCGCACTGCCTTTAGCTTGCAACTGCCTCATGAGTCTCTCCGTACAAAATGTTGCTGAGCTACCAGAATCGAGAAACGCATAGGTTAACACAGACTTGCTTCCATTTGCCACCTTTACTTGAACTGGCACAATTGCAAGTGCACAATCTGTACCGGCCCCGGTATCTTCACCAGCTTCCAGTGAAACAAGAGCACTGCTGACAGTCTCCTCCCGCTTTACTGCTACACCACTCATATCTGCCTTTTGAGATCTAAATCTCTCTCTTCCCTCAATGTGCAGGATAGTGGGGTGCTTTCTTTGACAGCTCTGACAGGTCATCCTTCTTTTACATTCTCTGCTTAAGTGTCCTCTCATCAAACAGCCAAAACAAAGGCCTTTTGATCTCAGAAACTCAACCTTGAATTCATGTGGCTGTGCCTTCACCTGTTGGCAGTCGACCAATAAATGCGCACCAGCACAAAATATACATGAGATACTGGGAGCATCAGAAGGGTAGGTGCCTGGTCTCTTTACTTTGAATGTTTGTTCTTTTAAAGGTTTTTCAGAGTCACAATCTGCCACTACAGCTACTGTAGTGGCAAAGCTGCTTCCCCTACTCTTGGACTTGAACTGCTGTTTAAAGTCAGCTTCTGTTTTGGGTTTTAAAAACCTTTTGTTGTACAGGGGATCTTGAATATCTCCATACAACGGATCCTGCAGTATTTTGGCCTGTTTTTCCATGAACGTTACCAGGTCACTGAACTGGGCCCTCAGGTGACTTCTCTCTAAAATATCACATGCCATAGACCTCCATTTTTCCCTTAGTTTGTAGGGAAGTTTTGACATGATCAGCTTTATGTTGGAGGGAAGATTAAGCTCTTCCATGTTCTGTAGGTCTTGCATAGCGTTACAGCAACCTCTTAGATAGAGTGCATAACCACCCAGTCCCTTTCCATCATCGGGTTTGATGTTTGTCCAGTTCCAAGCCTTTTCCATGTAAGCAGTGGTGACTTTGATTTCATTGCCAAAGTGTTCCTTTAACAACCTCTTAGCTACTGCATAGCCTCTTCTGGCTTCCATATGCAGACAACTACGGACCAGATCCTTGGGCTGACCAGAGGTGTATTGTTCCAGGTAATAGAGCCTATCCTGGTGACTGCTTGTCTTATCTTCTATACCATGCTCAAATGCACGCATGAATGGCCTAAAGTTTAGAGGATCACCGTCAAACATAGGTATCTCCCTAACAGGGAGTGTGGCTTGTTTGTGCTGTAGTACAAGGAGGTCAGCAATTTCATTCTGCCTTTGCATGACAGTAGAGAGGTTATCATGGCTGGTATTATGGCTGATACCCGCAGTGTTGATTCTGTGTTGATTGCTAGACCTTGCTGTTGGCTGCTGAAGAGTGTGGTTTACGACTGTTTTCGGAATAGGGTTTGATGGCTTTGTGGTCGGTTGTTGTAAAACTCTTTGTAGTGGGGTCTTTGGAACTGCACCTAATGCAGCAAACTCAACAGGTGATGGTTCAGGTTCCACATAGACCTCTGGTTCCTGTTTCTCAAAATAAGAGTTCATTCCATCTTCTTGGCTTAGTAAATGGGCTGCCACGGAATGGGATTGAGAAGTTGACTCAGTACTCTCCAGGACCTTTAGTTTGGCATTATATGCTGCTATGTCCGTTTCCAGTGCCATTTTTTCCATCCTAACATTCAGTTGAGCTTTCTCCAGTTCCAATGCATGCTTGTCTTGTAATGATGCTTGGCGAGCTAGTAGAGCTGCTCGTTCTGCCTCGGCTTTAAGGCGTTCAGAGGACACTGAGGAAGCAGTCTTAGAATACTTAGTTTTACTTGATATTTTTGACACATTGGAAATGCTGTCATGTGGTTCTATGAGCGTTTGTGGCTCAACTTCAGCCTTTTTCCATATTTCCACCTCCATCATTCACTTTTAGTTCACTCAATTTACAATGACACGGTTGTTGGTTTGATTGTTAAACGTAATGCCCCTTTAGACCTCCTTTAATCTTTAAAAACACAGTCATCCATTTCAGCATATTGACCCATTTTGAATTGCACATGTGCAAGTTTGGCATTTTAGATGCGTTTTAAACATTTCATCCCGTTGAGGTTTTGTCCCTTTAATGAAGTTAACACGCAGTATCTTTAGATCCTTAAGTTGCATTCGTTGCGTTGATGCATTGCATTTCCACGTTAGGCCAAATATTAGATATATGATTAGGCTACATTGTGCATAGGATCTGTGTTTCCCAAACTTAAACTTCTTAATTGTTTTCACAGCGCTGTATTTTGAATTCCATTCCCAAGTTTATCAAACATTCCAATTATAAGCACATTTGCGCTTCCATAATATGCATGATCAAACGATCGCATTGAACAGGGCAGCTCATTCATTCGCAGTGGTTACTCACGGCTGGCGAAATCTAGGAGTTCAAATCCTTCCAAGCGAGCTGTCCTTATGGTCCGAATGCAATTACAAAAATAACAAAATCCAGCGTGTGTCCGAACCGGAGATTTCCTTCCGGTAGTAATCCTTCACGGAGTTTTTTGACTTGATTGTAGTGGCTTCCTTTCCTCTTTACCATAGCCACTGCCCAAGCCTGAAGCGGGGTTGTTTCGGACGCATACAGTCCACACTTAACGTTTCCAAACGGCCAAACATTCAATGAGATCCAGGGATATGGTGCAACAAAAAATGTTTATTCTTCTTATCTAACAAAAAGGTATTCTCCAATCAACTTAAAGCAGAGATTACTTGAAATGCAAATACATAATATAATATGACCTGTCTGTCTTTCTGTATGTATGTCTATATGTCTATATGGTCAAAAAACTATACCGCTCCCGCATCTAGCAAGGACTCCCCCCCCCCGAAGGCCCAACTTCCTGCCTTTATACTAACACAATTAACACAGTACAATGAATGGGCAAGAGGGGGGGCCAAAAACTGAGTTACACTAATAACAAATGAATATATCTCAATCCGGTAAATAAATCATAAAGGTACGTACCTAATATTTCATCATATACATTAATATTTAATATATTTACACAAATGTACATGGAGCTCAGTATGTTCAGTCTTTTATACAAATATGCCCAAATCGGCTCTAACACTCTCCCAACAGGTAGATCAGTAGAACACTCTCCCAACGGGTAGATCAGTGGAACACTCCCAACAGGTAGATCAGTGGAACACTCTCCCAACAGGTAGATCAGTGGAACACTCTCCCAACAGGTAGATCAGTGGAACACTCTCCCAACAGGTAGATCAGTGGAACACTCTCTCAACAGGTAGATCAGTGGAACACTCCCAACAGGTAGATCAGTGGAACACTCTCCCAACAGGTAGATCAGTGGAACACTCCCCCAACAGGTAGATCAGTGGAACACTCTCTCAACAGGTAGATCAGTGGAACACTCCCAACACGTAGATCAGTAGAACACTCTCCCAACAGGTAGATCGGTGGAACACTCTCCCAACAGGTAGATCAGTGGAACACTCCCCCAACAGGTAGATCAGTGGAACACTCTCTCAACAGGTAGATCAGTGGAACACTCCCAACAGGTAGATCAGTGGAACACTCTCCCAACAGGTAGATCAGTGGAACACTCCCCCAACAGGTAGATCAGTGGAACACTCTCTCAACATTTAGATCAGTGGAACACTACCAACAGGTAGATCTGTGGAACACTCTCCCAACAGGTAGATCGGCGGAACACTCTCCCAACAGGTAGATCAGTGGAACACTCTCCCAACAGGTAGATCAGTGGAACACTCTCCCAACAGGTAGATCAGTAGAACACTCTCCCAACAGGTAGATCAGTGGAACACTCTCCCAACAGGTAGATCAGTGGAACACTCTACCAACAGGTAGACCAGTGGAACACTCTCCTAACAGGTAGATCAGTGGAACACTCTCCTAACAGGTAGATCAGTGGAACACTCTCCCAACAGGTAGATCAGTGGAACACTCTCTCAACAGGTAGAACACTCTCCCAACAGGTAGATCAGTGGAACACTCTCTCAACAGGTAGATCAGTAGAACACTCTCTCAACAGGTAGAACACTCCCCTAACAGGTAGATCAGTGGAACACTCTCTCAACAGGTAGATCAGTGGAACACTCTCTCAACAGGTAGATCAGTGGAACACTCTCCCAACAGGTAGGTCAGTGGAACACTCTCCCAACAGGTAGATCTGTGGAACACTACCAACAGGTAGATCTGTGGAACACTCTACCAACAGGTAGATCAGTGGAACACTCTACCAGCAGGTAGATCAGTGGAACACTCTCCCAACAGGTAGATCAGTGGAACACTCTCCCAACAGGTAGATCAGTGGAACACTCCCAACAGGTAGATCAGTGGAACACTCTCCCAACAGGTAGATCAGTGGAACACTCTCCCAACAGGTAGATCAGTAGAACACTCTCCCAACAGGTAGATCAGTAGAACACTCTACCAACAGGTAGGTCAGTGGAACACTCTCCCAACAGGTAGATCTGTGGAACACTCTACCAACAGGTAGATCAGTGGAACACTCTACCAACAGGTCGACCGGTCGAACACTCTCCTAACAGGTAGATCCGTGAAACACTCTCCCAACAGGTAGATCAGTAGAACCTCTCCCAACAGGTAGATCAGTAGAACACTCTCCCAACAGGTAGATCAGTGGAACACTCTCCCAACAGGTAGATCAGTGGAACACTCTCTCAACAGGTAGATCAGTGGAACACTCCCAACAGGTAGATCAGTGGAACACTCTCCCAACAGGTAGATCGGTGGAACACTCTCCCAACAGGTAGATCAGTGGAACACTCTCCCAACAGTTAGATCAGTGGAACACTCCCCCAACAGGTAGATCAGTGGAACACTCTCTCAACAGGTAGATCAGTGGAACACTCCCAACACGTAGATCAGTGGAACACTCTCCCAACAGGTAGATCGGTGGAACACTCTCCCAACAGGTAGATCAGTGGAACACTCTCCCAACAGGTAGATCGGTGGAACACTCTCCCAACACGTAGATCAGTGGAACACTCTCCCAACAGGTAGATCAGTGGAACACTCTCCCAACAGGTAGATCGGTGGAACACTCTCCCAACAGGTAGATCAGTGGAACACTCCCCCAACAGGTAGATCAGTGGAACACTCTCTCAACAGGTAGATCAGTGGAACACTCCCAACAGGTAGATCAGTGGAACACTCTCCCAACAGGTAGATCAGTGGAACACTCTACCAACAGGTAGATCAGTGGAACACTCCCAACAGGTAGATCAGTGGAACACTCTCCCAACAGGTAGATCAGTGGAACACTCCCCCAACAGGTAGATCTGTGGAACACTCTCCCAACAGGTAGATCAGTGGAACACTCCCAACAGGTTGATCAGTGGAACACTCCCCCAACAGGTAGATCTGTGGAACACTCTCCCAACAGGTAGATCAGTGGAACACTCTCCCAACAGGTAGATCAGTGGAACACTCCCAACAGGTAGATCAGTGGAACACTCCCCCAACAGGTAGATCAGTGGAACACTCTCTCAACATTTAGATCAGTGGAACACTCCCAACAGGTAGATCAGTGGAATACTCCCCCAACAGGTAGATCAGTGGAACACTCTCTCAACAGGTAGATCAGTGGAACACTCTCCCAACAGGTAGATCAGTGGAACACTCTACCAACAGGTCGACCGGTCGAACACTCTCCTAACAGGTAGATCCGTGAAACACTCTCCCAACAGGTAGATCAGTAGAACCTCTCCCAACAGGTAGATCAGTAGAACACTCTCCCAACAGGTAGATCAGTGGAACACTCCCCAACAGGTAGATCAGTGGAACACTCTCCCAACAGGTAGATCAGTAGAACACTCTCCCAACAGGTAGATCAGTAGAACCTCTCCCAACAGGTAGATCAGTAGAACACTCTCCCAACAGGTAGATCAGTGGAACACTCTCCCAACAGGTAGATCAGTGGAACACTCTCCCAACAGGTAGATCAGTAGAACACTCTCCCAACAGGTAGATCAGTGGAACACTCTCCCAACAGGTAGATCAGTGGAAAACTCTCCCAACAGGTAGATCAGTAGAACACTCTCCTAACAGGTAGATCAGTGGAACACTCTCCTAACAGGTAGATCAGTGGAACACTCTACCAACAGGTCGACCGGTCGAACACTCTCCTAACAGGTAGATCCGTGAAACACTCTCCCAACAGGTAGATCAGTAGAACCTCTCCCAACAGGTAGATCAGTAGAACACTCTCCCAACAGGTAGATCAGTGGAACACTCTCCCAACAGGTAGATCAGTGGAACACTCTCCCAACAGGTAGATCAGTAGAACACTCTCCCAACAGGTAGATCAGTGGAACACTCTCCCAACAGGTAGATCAGTGGAACACTCTCCCAACAGGTAGATCAGTGGAACACTCTACCAACAGGTCGACCGGTGGAACACTCTCCTAACAGGTAGATCAGTGGAACACTCTCCTAACAGGTAGATCAGTGGAACACTCTCCCAGCAGGTAGATCAGTGGAACACTCTCCTAACAGGTAGATCAGTGGAACACTCTCCCAACAGGTAGATCAGTGGAACACTCTCTCAACAGGTAGATCAGTAGAACACTCTCCCAACAGGTAGATCAGTGGAACACTCTCCCAACAGGTAGATCAGTGGAACACTCTCCCAACAGGTAGATCAGTAGAACACTCTCCTAACAGGTAGATCAGTGGAACACTCTACCAACAGGTCGACCGGTGGAACACTCTCCTAACAGGTAGATCAGTGGAACACTCTCCCAGCAGGTAGATCAGTGGAACACTCTCCTAACAGGTAGATCAGTGGAACACTCTCCCAACAGGTAGATCAGTGGAACACTCTCCCAACAGGTAGATCGGTGGAACACTCTCCCAACAGGTAGATCAGTGGAACACTCCCCCAACAGGTAGATCAGTGGAACACTCTCTCAACAGGTAGATCAGTGGAACACTCCCAACAGGTAGATCAGTGGAACACTCTCCCAACAGGTAGATCAGTGGAACACTCCCCCAACAGGTAGATCAGTGGAACACTCTCTCAACATTTAGATCAGTGGAACACTACCAACAGGTAGATCTGTGGAACACTCTCCCAACAGGTAGATCGGCGGAACACTCTCCCAACAGGTAGATCAGTGGAACACTCTCCCAACAGGTAGATCAGTGGAACACTCTCCCAACAGGTAGATCAGTGGAACACTCTCTCAACAGGTAGATCAGTGGAACACTCTCCTAACAGGTAGATCAGTGGAACACTCTCCCAACAGGTAGATCAGTGGAACACTCTCCCAACAGGTAGATCAGTGGAACACTCTCTCAACAGGTAGATCAGTAGAACACTCTACCAACAGGTAGACCAGTGGAACACTCTCCTAACAGGTAGATCAGTGGAACACTCTCCTAACAGGTAGATCAGTGGAACACTCTCCCAACAGGTAGATCAGTGGAACACTCTCTCAACAGGTAGAACACTCTCCCAACAGGTAGATCAGTGGAACACTCTCTCAACAGGTAGATCAGTAGAACACTCTCTCAACAGGTAGAACACTCCCCTAACAGGTAGATCAGTGGAACACTCTCTCAACAGGTAGATCAGTGGAACACTCTCTCAACAGGTAGATCAGTGGAACACTCTCCCAACAGGTAGGTCAGTGGAACACTCTCCCAACAGGTAGATCTGTGGAACACTACCAACAGGTAGATCTGTGGAACACTCTACCAACAGGTAGATCAGTGGAACACTCTACCAGCAGGTAGATCAGTGGAACACTCTCCCAACAGGTAGATCAGTGGAACACTCTCCCAACAGGTAGATCAGTGGAACACTCCCAACAGGTAGATCAGTGGAACACTCTCCCAACAGGTAGATCAGTGGAACACTCTCCCAACAGGTAGATCAGTAGAACACTCTCCCAACAGGTAGATCAGTAGAACACTCTACCAACAGGTAGGTCAGTGGAACACTCTCCCAACAGGTAGATCTGTGGAACACTCTACCAACAGGTAGATCAGTGGAACACTCTACCAACAGGTCGACCGGTCGAACACTCTCCTAACAGGTAGATCCGTGAAACACTCTCCCAACAGGTAGATCAGTAGAACCTCTCCCAACAGGTAGATCAGTAGAACACTCTCCCAACAGGTAGATCAGTGGAACACTCTCCCAACAGGTAGATCAGTGGAACACTCTCTCAACAGGTAGATCAGTGGAACACTCCCAACAGGTAGATCAGTGGAACACTCTCCCAACAGGTAGATCAGTGGAACACTCCCAACAGGTAGATCAGTGGAACACTTTCCCAACAGGTAGATCAGTGGAACACTCTCCCAACAGGTAGATCAGTGGAACACTCTCCCAACAGGTAGATCGGTGGAACACTCTCCCAACAGGTAGATCAGTGGAACACTCCCCCAACAGGTAGATCAGTGGAACACTCTCTCAACAGGTAGATCAGTGGAACACTCCCAACAGGTAGATCAGTGGAACACTCTCCCAACAGGTAGATCAGTGGAACACTCTACCAACAGGTAGATCAGTGGAACACTCCCAACAGGTAGATCAGTGGAACACTCTCCCAACAGGTAGATCAGTGGAACACTCCCCCAACAGGTAGATCTGTGGAACACTCTCCCAACAGGTAGATCAGTGGAACACTCCCAACAGGTTGATCAGTGGAACACTCCCCCAACAGGTAGATCTGTGGAACACTCTCCCAACAGGTAGATCAGTGGAACACTCTCCCAACAGGTAGATCAGTAGAACACTCTCCTAACAGGTAGATCAGTGGAACACTCCCAACAGGTAGATCAGTGGAACACTCCCCCAACAGGTAGATCAGTGGAACACTCTCTCAACATTTAGATCAGTGGAACACTCCCAACAGGTAGATCAGTGGAATACTCCCCCAACAGGTAGATCAGTGGAACACTCTCTCAACAGGTAGATCAGTGGAACACTCTCCCAACAGGTAGATCAGTGGAACACTCTACCAACAGGTCGACCGGTCGAACACTCTCCTAACAGGTAGATCCGTGAAACACTCTCCCAACAGGTAGATCAGTAGAACCTCTCCCAACAGGTAGATCAGTAGAACACTCTCCCAACAGGTAGATCAGTGGAACACTCCCCAACAGGTAGATCAGTGGAACACTCTCCCAACAGGTAGATCAGTAGAACACTCTCCCAACAGGTAGATCAGTAGAACCTCTCCCAACAGGTAGATCAGTAGAACACTCTCCCAACAGGTAGATCAGTGGAACACTCTCCCAACAGGTAGATCAGTGGAACACTCTCCCAACAGGTAGATCAGTAGAACACTCTCCCAACAGGTAGATCAGTGGAACACTCTCCCAACAGGTAGATCAGTGGAAAACTCTCCCAACAGGTAGATCAGTAGAACACTCTCCTAACAGGTAGATCAGTGGAACACTCTCCTAACAGGTAGATCAGTGGAACACTCTACCAACAGGTCGACCGGTCGAACACTCTCCTAACAGGTAGATCCGTGAAACACTCTCCCAACAGGTAGATCAGTAGAACCTCTCCCAACAGGTAGATCAGTAGAACACTCTCCCAACAGGTAGATCAGTGGAACACTCTCCCAACAGGTAGATCAGTGGAACACTCTCCCAACAGGTAGATCAGTAGAACACTCTCCCAACAGGTAGATCAGTGGAACACTCTCCCAACAGGTAGATCAGTGGAACACTCTCCCAACAGGTAGATCAGTGGAACACTCTACCAACAGGTCGACCGGTGGAACACTCTCCTAACAGGTAGATCAGTGGAACACTCTCCTAACAGGTAGATCAGTGGAACACTCTCCCAGCAGGTAGATCAGTGGAACACTCTCCTAACAGGTAGATCAGTGGAACACTCTCCCAACAGGTAGATCAGTGGAACACTCTCTCAACAGGTAGATCAGTAGAACACTCTCCCAACAGGTAGATCAGTGGAACACTCTCCCAACAGGTAGATCAGTGGAACACTCTCCCAACAGGTAGATCAGTAGAACACTCTCCTAACAGGTAGATCAGTGGAACACTCTACCAACAGGTCGACCGGTGGAACACTCTCCTAACAGGTAGATCAGTGGAACACTCTCCCAGCAGGTAGATCAGTGGAACACTCTCCTAACAGGTAGATCAGTGGAACACTCTCCCAACAGGTAGATCAGTGGAACACTCTCCCAACAGGTAGATCGGTGGAACACTCTCCCAACAGGTAGATCAGTGGAACACTCCCCCAACAGGTAGATCAGTGGAACACTCTCTCAACAGGTAGATCAGTGGAACACTCCCAACAGGTAGATCAGTGGAACACTCTCCCAACAGGTAGATCAGTGGAACACTCCCCCAACAGGTAGATCAGTGGAACACTCTCTCAACATTTAGATCAGTGGAACACTACCAACAGGTAGATCTGTGGAACACTCTCCCAACAGGTAGATCGGCGGAACACTCTCCCAACAGGTAGATCAGTGGAACACTCTCCCAACAGGTAGATCAGTGGAACACTCTCCCAACAGGTAGATCAGTGGAACACTCTCTCAACAGGTAGATCAGTGGAACACTCTCTCAACAGGTAGATCAGTAGAACACTCTACCAACAGGTAGATCAGTAGAACACTCTACCAACAGGTAGACCAGTGGAACACTCTCCTAACAGGTAGATCAGTGGAACACTCTCTCAACAGGTAGATCAGTAGAACACTCTACCAACAGGTAGACCAGTGGAACACTCTCCTAACAGGTAGATCAGTGGAACACTCTCCTAACAGGTAGATCAGTGGAACACTCTCCCAACAGGTAGATCAGTGGAACACTCTCTCAACAGGTAGAACACTCTCCCAACAGGTAGATCAGTGGAACACTCTCTCAACAGGTAGATCAGTAGAACACTCTCTCAACAGGTAGAACACTCCCCTAACAGGTAGATCAGTGGAACACTCTCTCAACAGGTAGATCAGTGGAACACTCTCTCAACAGGTAGATCAGTGGAACACTCTCCCAACAGGTAGGTCAGTGGAACACTCTCCCAACAGGTAGATCTGTGGAACACTACCAACAGGTAGATCTGTGGAACACTCTACCAACAGGTAGATCAGTGGAACACTCTACCAGCAGGTAGATCAGTGGAACACTCTCCCAACAGGTAGATCAGTGGAACACTCTCCCAACAGGTAGATCAGTGGAACACTCCCAACAGGTAGATCAGTGGAACACTCTCCCAACAGGTAGATCAGTGGAACACTCTCCCAACAGGTAGATCAGTAGAACACTCTCCCAACAGGTAGATCAGTAGAACACTCTACCAACAGGTAGGTCAGTGGAACACTCTCCCAACAGGTAGATCTGTGGAACACTCTACCAACAGGTAGATCAGTGGAACACTCTACCAACAGGTCGACCGGTCGAACACTCTCCTAACAGGTAGATCCGTGAAACACTCTCCCAACAGGTAGATCAGTAGAACCTCTCCCAACAGGTAGATCAGTAGAACACTCTCCCAACAGGTAGATCAGTGGAACACTCTCCCAACAGGTAGATCAGTGGAACACTCTCTCAACAGGTAGATCAGTGGAACACTCCCAACAGGTAGATCAGTGGAACACTCTCCCAACAGGTAGATCGGTGGAACACTCTCCCAACAGGTAGATCAGTGGAACACTCTCCCAACAGTTAGATCAGTGGAACACTCCCCCAACAGGTAGATCAGTGGAACACTCTCTCAACAGGTAGATCAGTGGAACACTCCCAACACGTAGATCAGTGGAACACTCTCCCAACAGGTAGATCGGTGGAACACTCTCCCAACAGGTAGATCAGTGGAACACTCTCCCAACAGGTAGATCGGTGGAACACTCTCCCAACACGTAGATCAGTGGAACACTCTCCCAACAGGTAGATCAGTGGAACACTCTCCCAACAGGTAGATCGGTGGAACACTCTCCCAACAGGTAGATCAGTGGAACACTCCCCCAACAGGTAGATCAGTGGAACACTCTCTCAACAGGTAGATCAGTGGAACACTCCCAACAGGTAGATCTGTGGAACACTCTCCCAACAGGTAGATCAGTGGAACACTCCCAACAGGTAGATCAGTGGAACACTCCCCCAACAGGTAGATCAGTGGAACACTCCCAACAGGTAGATCAGTGGAACACTCCCCCAACAGGTAGATCTGTGGAACACTCTCCCAACAGGTAGATCAGTGGAACACTCTCCCAACAGGTAGATCAGTGGAACACTCCCAACAGGTAGATCAGTGGAACACTCCCCCAACAGGTAGATCAGTGGAACACTCTCTCAACATTTAGATCAGTGGAACACTCCCAACAGGTAGATCAGTGGAATACTCCCCCAACACGTAGATCAGTGGAACACTCTCTCAACAGGTAGATCAGTGGAACACTCTACCAACAGGTCGACCGGTCGAACACTCTCCTAACAGGTAGATCCGTGAAACACTCTCCCAACAGGTAGATCAGTAGAACCTCTCCCAACAGGTAGATCAGTAGAACACTCTCCCAACAGGTAGATCAGTGGAACACTCTCCCAACAGGTAGATCAGTGGAACACTCTCCCAACAGGTAGATCAGTAGAACACTCTCCCAACAGGTAGATCAGTAGAACCTCTCCCAACAGGTAGATCAGTAGAACACTCTCCCAACAGGTAGATCAGTGGAACACTCTCCCAACAGGTAGATCAGTGGAACACTCTCCCAACAGGTAGATCAGTAGAACACTCTCCCAACAGGTAGATCAGTAGAACACTCTCCCAACAGGTAGATCAGTGGAACACTCTCCCAACAGGTAGATCAGTGGAAAACTCTCCCAACAGGTAGATCAGTAGAACACTCTCCTAACAGGTAGATCAGTGGAACACTCTCCTAACAGGTAGATCAGTGGAACACTCTACCAACAGGTCGACCGGTCGAACACTCTCCTAACAGGTAGATCCGTGAAACACTCTCCCAACAGGTTGATCAGTAGAACCTCTCCCAACAGGTAGATCAGTAGAACACTCTCCCAACAGGTAGATCAGTGGAACACTCTCCCAACAGGTAGATCAGTGGAACACTCTCCCAACAGGTAGATCAGTAGAACACTCTCCCAACAGGTAGATCAGTGGAACACTCTCCCAACAGGTAGATCAGTGGAACACTCTCCCAACAGGTAGATCAGTAGAACACTCTCCTAACAGGTAGATCAGTGGAACACTCTACCAACAGGTCGACCGGTGGAACACTCTCCTAACAGGTAGATCAGTGGAACACTCTCCCAGCAGGTAGATCAGTGGAACACTCTCCTAACAGGTAGATCAGTGGAACACTCTCCCAACAGGTAGATCAGTGGAACACTCTCCCAACAGGTAGATCAGTGGAACACTCTCCCAACAGGTAGATCAGTGGAACACTCTCCCAACAGGTAGATCAGTGGAACACTCTCCCAACAGGTAGATCAGTAGAACACTCTCCCAACAGGTAGATCAGTAGAACACTCTCCCAACAGGTAGATCAGTGGAACACTCTCCCAACAGGTAGATCAGTAGAACACTCTCCCAACAGGTAGATCAGTAGAACACTCTACCAACAGGTAGATAATTGGAACACTCTCCCAACAGGTAGATCTGTGGAACACTCTACCAACAGGTAGATCTGTGGAACACTCTCCCAACAGGTAGATCAGTGGAACACTCTACCAACAGGTAGATCTGTGGAACACTCTCCAGACAGGTAGATCAGTAGAGCACTCTCCCAACAGGTAGATGAGTGGAATACTCTACCAACAGGTAGATCTGTGGAACACTCTACCAACAGGTAGATCAGTGGAACACTCTACCAACAGGTAGATCAGTGGAACACTCTCTCAACAGGTAGATCAGTGGAATACTCCCAACAGGTAGATCAGTGGAACACTCTCCCAACAGGTAGATCAGTAGAACACTCTCCCAACAGGTAGATCAGTGGAACACTCTCCCAACAGGTAGATCAGTGGAACACTCCCAACAGGTAGATCAGTGGAACACTCTCCCAACAGGTAGATCAGTGGAACACTCTCCCAACAGGTAGATCAGTGGAACACTCTCCCAACAGGTAGATCAGTGGAACACTCTCCCAACAGGTAGATCAGTGGAACACTCTCTCAACAGGTAGATCAGTGGAACACTCCCAACAGGTAGATCAGTGGAACACTCTCCCAACAGGTAGATCGGTGGAACACTCTCCCAACAGGTAGATCAGTGGAACACTCTCTCAACAGGTAGATCAGTGGAACACTCCAAACACGTAGATCAGTGGAACACTCTCCCAACAGGTAGATCGGTGGAACACTCTCCCAACAGGTAGATCAGTGGAACACTCCCCCAACAGGTAGATCAGTGGAACACTCTCTCAACAGGTAGATCAGTGGAACACTCCCAACAGGTAGATCAGTGGAACACTCTCCCAACAGGTAGATCAGTGGAACACTCCCCCAACAGGTAGATCAGTGGAACACTCTCTCAACATTTAGATCAGTGGAACACTACCAACAGGTAGATCTGTGGAACACTCTCCCAACAGGTAGATCGGCGGAACACTCTCCCAACAGGTAGATCAGTGGAACACTCTCCCAACAGGTAGATCAGTGGAACACTCTCCCAACAGGTAGATCAGTGGAACACTCTCTCAACAGGTAGATCAGTGGAACACTCTCCTAACAGGTAGATCAGTGGAACACTCTCCCAACAGGTAGATCAGTGGAACACTCCCAACAGGTAGATCAGTGGAACACTCTCCCAACAGGTAGATCGGTGGAACACTCTCCCAACAGGTAGATCAGTGGAACACTCTCCCAACAGTTAGATCAGTGGAACACTCCCCCAACAGGTAGATCAGTGGAACACTCTCTCAACAGGTAGATCAGTGGAACACTCCCAACACGTAGATCAGTGGAACACTCTCCCAACAGGTAGATCGGTGGAACACTCTCCCAACAGGTAGATCAGTGGAACACTCTCCCAACAGGTAGATCGGTGGAACACTCTCCCAACACGTAGATCAGTGGAACACTCTCCCAACAGGTAGATCAGTGGAACACTCTCCCAACAGGTAGATCGGTGGAACACTCTCCCAACAGGTAGATCAGTGGAACACTCCCCCAACAGGTAGATCAGTGGAACACTCTCTCAACAGGTAGATCAGTGGAACACTCCCAACAGGTAGATCTGTGGAACACTCTCCCAACAGGTAGATCAGTGGAACACTCCCAACAGGTAGATCAGTGGAACACTCCCCCAACAGGTAGATCAGTGGAACACTCCCAACAGGTAGATCAGTGGAACACTCCCCCAACAGGTAGATCTGTGGAACACTCTCCCAACAGGTAGATCAGTGGAACACTCTCCCAACAGGTAGATCAGTGGAACACTCCCAACAGGTAGATCAGTGGAACACTCCCCCAACAGGTAGATCAGTGGAACACTCTCTCAACATTTAGATCAGTGGAACACTCCCAACAGGTAGATCAGTGGAATACTCCCCCAACACGTAGATCAGTGGAACACTCTCTCAACAGGTAGATCAGTGGAACACTCTACCAACAGGTCGACCGGTCGAACACTCTCCTAACAGGTAGATCCGTGAAACACTCTCCCAACAGGTAGATCAGTAGAACCTCTCCCAACAGGTAGATCAGTAGAACACTCTCCCAACAGGTAGATCAGTGGAACACTCTCCCAACAGGTAGATCAGTGGAACACTCTCCCAACAGGTAGATCAGTAGAACACTCTCCCAACAGGTAGATCAGTAGAACCTCTCCCAACAGGTAGATCAGTAGAACACTCTCCCAACAGGTAGATCAGTGGAACACTCTCCCAACAGGTAGATCAGTGGAACACTCTCCCAACAGGTAGATCAGTAGAACACTCTCCCAACAGGTAGATCAGTGGAACACTCTCCCAACAGGTAGATCAGTGGAAAACTCTCCCAACAGGTAGATCAGTAGAACACTCTCCTAACAGGTAGATCAGTGGAACACTCTCCTAACAGGTAGATCAGTGGAACACTCTACCAACAGGTCGACCGGTCGAACACTCTCCTAACAGGTAGATCCGTGAAACACTCTCCCAACAGGTTGATCAGTAGAACCTCTCCCAACAGGTAGATCAGTAGAACACTCTCCCAACAGGTAGATCAGTGGAACACTCTCCCAACAGGTAGATCAGTGGAACACTCTCCCAACAGGTAGATCAGTAGAACACTCTCCCAACAGGTAGATCAGTGGAACACTCTCCCAACAGGTAGATCAGTGGAACACTCTCCCAACAGGTAGATCAGTAGAACACTCTCCTAACAGGTAGATCAGTGGAACACTCTACCAACAGGTCGACCGGTGGAACACTCTCCTAACAGGTAGATCAGTGGAACACTCTCCCAGCAGGTAGATCAGTGGAACACTCTCCTAACAGGTAGATCAGTGGAACACTCTCCCAACAGGTAGATCAGTGGAACACTCTCCCAACAGGTAGATCAGTGGAACACTCTCCCAACAGGTAGATCAGTGGAACACTCTCCCAACAGGTAGATCAGTGGAACACTCTCCCAACAGGTAGATCAGTAGAACACTCTCCCAACAGGTAGATCAGTAGAACACTCTCCCAACAGGTAGATCAGTGGAACACTCTCCCAACAGGTAGATCAGTAGAACACTCTCCCAACAGGTAGATCAGTAGAACACTCTACCAACAGGTAGATAATTGGAACACTCTCCCAACAGGTAGATCTGTGGAACACTCTACCAACAGGTAGATCTGTGGAACACTCTCCCAACAGGTAGATCAGTGGAACACTCTACCAACAGGTAGATCTGTGGAACACTCTCCAGACAGGTAGATCAGTAGAGCACTCTCCCAACAGGTAGATGAGTGGAATACTCTACCAACAGGTAGATCTGTGGAACACTCTACCAACAGGTAGATCAGTGGAACACTCTACCAACAGGTAGATCAGTGGAACACTCTCTCAACAGGTAGATCAGTGGAATACTCCCAACAGGTAGATCAGTGGAACACTCTCCCAACAGGTAGATCAGTAGAACACTCTCCCAACAGGTAGATCAGTGGAACACTCCCAACAGGTAGATCAGTGGAACACTCTCCCAACAGGTAGATCAGTGGAACACTCTCCCAACAGGTAGATCAGTGGAACACTCTCCCAACAGGTAGATCAGTGGAACACTCTCCCAACAGGTAGATCAGTGGAACACTCTCTCAACAGGTAGATCAGTGGAACACTCCCAACAGGTAGATCAGTGGAACACTCTCCCAACAGGTAGATCGGTGGAACACTCTCCCAACAGGTAGATCAGTGGAACACTCTCTCAACAGGTAGATCAGTGGAACACTCCAAACACGTAGATCAGTGGAACACTCTCCCAACAGGTAGATCGGTGGAACACTCTCCCAACAGGTAGATCAGTGGAACACTCCCCCAACAGGTAGATCAGTGGAACACTCTCTCAACAGGTAGATCAGTGGAACACTCCCAACAGGTAGATCAGTGGAACACTCTCCCAACAGGTAGATCAGTGGAACACTCCCCCAACAGGTAGATCAGTGGAACACTCTCTCAACATTTAGATCAGTGGAACACTACCAACAGGTAGATCTGTGGAACACTCTCCCAACAGGTAGATCGGCGGAACACTCTCCCAACAGGTAGATCAGTGGAACACTCTCCCAACAGGTAGATCAGTGGAACACTCTCCCAACAGGTAGATCAGTGGAACACTCTCTCAACAGGTAGATCAGTGGAACACTCTCCTAACAGGTAGATCAGTGGAACACTCTCCCAACAGGTAGATCAGTGGAACACTCTCCCAACAGGTAGATCAGTGGAACACTCTCTCAACAGGTAGATCAGTAGAACACTCTCCCAACAGGTAGATCAGTGGAACACTCTCCCAACAGGTAGATCAGTGGAACACTCTCTCAACAGGTAGAACACTCTCCCAACAGGTAGATCAGTGGAACACTCTCCCAACAGGTAGATCAGTGGAACACTCTCCAAGCAGGTAGATCAGTGGAACACTCTCCCAACAGGTAGATCAGTGGAACACTCTCCCAACAGGTAGATCAGTGGAACACTCTCCCAACAGGTAGATCTGTGGAACACTCTACCAACAGGTAGATCAGTAGAACACTCTCCCAACAGGTAGATCAGTGGAACACTCTCCCAACAGGTAGATCTGTGGAACACTCTACCAACAGGTAGATCTGTGGAACACTCTCCAGACAGGTAGATCAGTAGAACACTCTCCCAACAGGTAGATCAGTGGAACACTCTACCAACAGGTAGATCAGTGGAACACTCTCCCAACAGGTAGATCAGTGGAACACTCTCTCAACAGGTAGATCAGTGGAAAACTCCCAACAGGTAGATCAGTGGAACACTCTACCAACAGGTAGATCAGTGGAACACTCCCCCAACAGGTAGATCAGTGGAACACTCTCTCAACATTTAGATCAGTGGAACACTCTCCCAACAGGTAGATCAGTGGAACACTCTCCCAACAGGTATATCAGTGGAACACTCCCCCAACAGGTAGATCAGTGGAACACTCTCTCAACATTTAGATCAGTGGAACACTCTCCCAACAGGTAGATCAGTGGAACACTCTCCCAACAGGTAGATCAGTGGAACACTCTCTCAACAGGTAGATCAGTGGAACACTCTCCCAACAGGTAGATCAGTGGAACACTCTCCCAACAGGTAGATCGGTGAAACACTCTCCCAACAGGTAGATCAGTAGAAGCTCTACCAACAGGTAGATCAGTAGAACACTCTCCCAACAGGTAGATCAGTGGAACACTCTCCCAACAGGTAGACCAGTGGAACACTCTCCCAACAGGTAGATCAGTAGAACACTCTCCCAACAGGTAGATCAGTGGAACACTCTCCCAACAGGTAGATCAGTGGAACACTCTCCCAACAGGTAGATCAGTAGAACACTCTCCTAACAGGTAGATCAGTGGAACACTCTCCTAACAGGTAGATCAGTGGAACACTCTACCAACAGGTCGACCGGTGGAACACTCTCCTAACAGGTAGATCGTTGAAACACTCTCCCAACAGGTAGATCAGTAGAACCTCTCCCAACAGGTAGATCAGTAGAACACTCTCCCAACAGGTAGATCAGTGGAACACTCTCCCAACAGGTAGATCAGTGGAACACTCTCCCAACAGGTAGATCAGTAGAACACTCTCCCAACAGGTAGATCAGTGGAACACTCTCCTAACAGGTAGATCAGTGGAACACTCTCCCAGCAGGTAGATCAGTGGAACACTCTCCTAACAGGTAGATCAGTGGAACACTCTCCCAACAGGTAGATCAGTGGAACACTCTCTCAACAGGTAGAACACTCTCCCAACAGGTAGATCAGTGGAACACTCTCCCAACAGGTAGATCAGTGGAACACTCTCCCAGCAGGTAGATCAGTGGAACACTCTCCCAACAGGTAGATCAGTGGAACACTCTCCCAACAGGTAGATCAGTGGAACACTCTCCCAACAGGTAGATCAGTGGAACACTCTCCCAACAGGTAGATCAGTGGAACACTCTCCCAACAGGTAGATCAGTAGAACACTCTACCAACAGGTAGATCAGTGGAACACTCTCCCAACAGGTAGATCTGTGGAACACTCTACCAACAGGTAGATCTGTGGAACACTCTACCAACAGGTAGATCAGTAGAACACTCTCCCAACAGGTAGATCAGTGGAACACTCTCCCAACAGGTAGATCTGTGGAACACTCTACCAACAGGTAGATCTGTGGAACACTCTCCAGACAGGTAGATCAGTAGAACACTCTCCCAACAGGTAGATCAGTGGAACATTCTACCAACAGGTAGATCAGTGGAACAATCTCCCAACAGGTAGATCAGTGGAACACTCTCTCAACAGGTAGATCAGTGGAAAACTCCCAACAGGTAGATCAGTGGAACACTCTCCCAACAGGTAGATCAGTGGAACACTCCCCCAACAGGTAGATCAGTGGAACACTCTCTCAACATTTAGATCAGTGGAACACTCTCCCAACAGGTAGATCAGTGGAACACTCTCCCAACAGGTAGATCAGTGGAACACTCTCTCAACAGGTAGATCAGTGGAACACTCTCCCAACAGGTAGATCAGTGGAACACTCTCCCAACAGGTAGATCGGTGAAACACTCTCCCAACAGGTAGATCAGTAGAAGCTCTCCCAACAGGTAGATCAGTAGAACACTCTCCCAACAGGTAGATCAGTGGAACACTCTCCCAACAGGTAGACCAGTGGAACACTCTCCCAACAGGTAGATCAGTAGAACACTCTCCCAACAGGTAGATCAGTGGAACACTCTCCCAACAGGTAGATCAGTGGAACACTCTCCCAACAGGTAGATCAGTAGAACACTCTCCTAACAGGTAGATCAGTGGAACACTCTCCTAACAGGTAGATCAGTGGAACACTCTACCAACAGGTCGACCGGTGGAACACTCTCCTAACAGGTAGATCGTTGAAACACTCTCCCAACAGGTAGATCAGTAGAACCTCTCCCAACAGGTAGATCAGTAGAACACTCTCCCAACAGGTAGATCAGTGGAACACTCTCCCAACAGGTAGATCAGTGGAACACTCTCCCAACAGGTAGATCAGTAGAACACTCTCGCAACAGGTAGATCAGTGGAACACTCTCCTAACAGGTAGATCAGTGGAACACTCTCCCAGCAGGTAGATCAGTGGAACAGTCTCCTAACAGGTAGATCAGTGGAACACTCTCCCACCAGGTAGATCAGTGGAACACTCTCCCAACAGGTAGATCAGTGGAACACTCTCCCAACAGGTAGATCAGTGGAACACTCTCCCAACAGGTAGATCAGTGGAACACTCTCCCAACAGGTAGATCAGTAGAACACTCTCCCAACGGGTAGATCAGTAGAACACTCTACCAACAGGTAGATCAGTGGAACACTCTCCCACCAGGTAGATCTGTGGAACACTCTACCAACAGGTAGATCTGTGGAACACTCTACCAACAGGTAGATCAGTAGAACACTCTCCCAACAGGTAGATCAGTGGAACACTCTCCCAACAGGTAGATCAGTGGAACACTCTACCAACAGGTAGATCTGTGGAACACTCTCCAGACAGGTAGATCAGTAGAGCACTCTCCCAACAGGTAGATGAGTGGAACACTCTACCAACAGGTAGATCTGTGGAACACTCTCCCAACAGGTAGATCAGTGGAACACTCTACCAACAGGTAGATCAGTGGAACACTCTCTCAACAGGTAGATCAGTGGAACACTCTCCCAACAGGTAGATCAGTGGAACACTCCCAACAGGTAGATCAGTGGAACACTCTCCCAACAGGTAGATCAGTGGAACACTCTCCCAACAGGTAGATCAGTGGAACACTCTCCCAACAGGTAGATCAGTTGAACATTCTCTCAACAGGTAGATCAGTGGAACACTCCCAACAGGTAGATCAGTGGAACACTCTCCCAACAGGTAGATCGGTGGAACACTCTCCCAACAGGTAGATCAGTGGAACACTCCCCCAACAGGTAGATCAGTGGAACACTCTCCCAACAGGTAGATCTGTGGAACACTCCCCCAACAGGTAGATCAGTGGAACACTCTCCCAACAGGTAGATCAGTGGAACACTCCCCCAACAGGTAGATCAGTGGAACACTCCCAACAGGTAGATCAGTGGAACACTCCCAACAGGTAGATCAGTGCAACACTCTCCCAACAGGTAGATCGGTGGAACACTCCCATCAGGTAGATCAGTGGAACACTCTCCCAACAGGTAGATCAGTGGAATACTCTCCCAACAGGTAGATCAGTGGAATACTCTCCCAACAGGTAGATCGGTGGAATACTCTCCCAACAGGTAGATCAGTGGAATACTCCCCCAACAGGTAGATCAGTGGAACACTCTCTCAACAGGTAGATCAGTGGAACACTCTCCCAACAGGTAGATCAGTGGAACACTCTCCCAACAGGTAGATCAGTGGAACACTCTCCCAACAGGTAGATCAGCAGAACACTCTCCCAACAGGTAGATCAGTAGAACACTCTACCAACAGGTAGATCAGTGGAACACTCTCCCAACAGGTAGATCTGTGGAACACTCTACCAACAGGTAGATCTGTGGAACACTCTACCAACAGGTAGATCAGTAGAACACTCTCCCAACAGGTAGATCAGTGGAACACTCTCCCAACAGGTAGATCTGTGGAACACTCTACCAACAGGTAGATCTGTGGAACACTCTCCAGACAGGTAGATCAGTAGAACACTCTCCCAACAGGTAGGTCAGTGGAACACTCTACCAACAGGTAGATCTGTGGAACACTCTACCAACAGGTAGATCAGTGGAACACTCTACAAGCAGGTAGATCAGTGGAACACTCTCTCAACAGGTAGATCAGTGGAACACTCCCAACAGGTAGATCAGTGGAACACTCTCCCAACAGGTAGATCAGTAGAACACTCTCCCAACAGGTAGATCAGTGGAACACTCCCAACAGGTAGATCAGTGGAACACTCTCCCAACAGGTAGATCAGTGGAACACTCTCCCAACGGGTAGATCAGTGGAACACTCTCCCAACAGGTAGATCAGTGGAACACTCTCTCAACAGGTAGATCAGTGGAACTCTCCCAACAGGTAGATCAGTGGAACACTCTCCCAACAGGTAGATCGGTGGAACACTCTCCCAACAGGTAGATCAGTGGAACACTCCCCCAACAGGTAAATCAGTGGAACACTCTCTCAACGGTTAGATCAGTGGAACACTCCCAACACGTAGATCAGTGGAACACTCTCCCAACAGGTAGATCAGTGGAACACTCTACCAACAGGTAGATCAGTAGAACACTCTCCCAACAGGTAGATCAGTGGAACACTCTCCCAACAGGTAGATCAGTGGAACACTCTCCCAACAGGTAGATCAGTAGAACACTCTCCCAACAGGTAGATCAGTAGAACCTCTCCCAACAGGTAGATCAGTAGAACACTCTCCCAACAGGTAGATCAGTGGAACACTCTCCCAACAGGTAGATCAGTGGAACACTCTCCCAACAGGTAGATCAGTAGAACACTCTCCCAACAGGTAGATCAGTGGAACACTCTCCCAACAGGTAGATCAGTGGAAAACTCTCCCAACAGGTAGATCAGTAGAACACTCTCCTAACAGGTAGATCAGTGGAACACTCTCCTAACAGGTAGATCAGTGGAACACTCTACCAACAGGTCGACCGGTCGAACACTCTCCTAACAGGTAGATCCGTGAAACACTCTCCCAACAGGTTGATCAGTAGAACCTCTCCCAACAGGTAGATCAGTAGAACACTCTCCCAACAGGTAGATCAGTGGAACACTCTCCCAACAGGTAGATCAGTGGAACACTCTCCCAACAGGTAGATCAGTAGAACACTCTCCCAACAGGTAGATCAGTGGAACACTCTCCCAACAGGTAGATCAGTGGAACACTCTCCCAACAGGTAGATCAGTAGAACACTCTCCTAACAGGTAGATCAGTGGAACACTCTACCAACAGGTCGACCGGTGGAACACTCTCCTAACAGGTAGATCAGTGGAACACTCTCCCAGCAGGTAGATCAGTGGAACACTCTCCTAACAGGTAGATCAGTGGAACACTCTCCCAACAGGTAGATCAGTGGAACACTCTCCCAACAGGTAGATCAGTGGAACACTCTCCCAACAGGTAGATCAGTGGAACACTCTCCCAACAGGTAGATCAGTGGAACACTCTCCCAACAGGTAGATCAGTAGAACACTCTCCCAACAGGTAGATCAGTAGAACACTCTCCCAACAGGTAGATCAGTGGAACACTCTCCCAACAGGTAGATCAGTAGAACACTCTCCCAACAGGTAGATCAGTAGAACACTCTACCAACAGGTAGATAATTGGAACACTCTCCCAACAGGTAGATCTGTGGAACACTCTACCAACAGGTAGATCTGTGGAACACTCTCCCAACAGGTAGATCAGTGGAACACTCTACCAACAGGTAGATCTGTGGAACACTCTCCAGACAGGTAGATCAGTAGAGCACTCTCCCAACAGGTAGATGAGTGGAATACTCTACCAACAGGTAGATCTGTGGAACACTCTACCAACAGGTAGATCAGTGGAACACTCTACCAACAGGTAGATCAGTGGAACACTCTCTCAACAGGTAGATCAGTGGAATACTCCCAACAGGTAGATCAGTGGAACACTCTCCCAACAGGTAGATCAGTAGAACACTCTCCCAACAGGTAGATCAGTGGAACACTCCCAACAGGTAGATCAGTGGAACACTCTCCCAACAGGTAGATCAGTGGAACACTCTCCCAACAGGTAGATCAGTGGAACACTCTCCCAACAGGTAGATCAGTGGAACACTCTCCCAACAGGTAGATCAGTGGAACACTCTCTCAACAGGTAGATCAGTGGAACACTCCCAACAGGTAGATCAGTGGAACACTCTCCCAACAGGTAGATCGGTGGAACACTCTCCCAACAGGTAGATCAGTGGAACACTCTCTCAACAGGTAGATCAGTGGAACACTCCAAACACGTAGATCAGTGGAACACTCTCCCAACAGGTAGATCGGTGGAACACTCTCCCAACAGGTAGATCAGTGGAACACTCCCCCAACAGGTAGATCAGTGGAACACTCTCTCAACAGGTAGATCAGTGGAACACTCCCAACAGGTAGATCAGTGGAACACTCTCCCAACAGGTAGATCAGTGGAACACTCCCCCAACAGGTAGATCAGTGGAACACTCTCTCAACATTTAGATCAGTGGAACACTACCAACAGGTAGATCTGTGGAACACTCTCCCAACAGGTAGATCGGCGGAACACTCTCCCAACAGGTAGATCAGTGGAACACTCTCCCAACAGGTAGATCAGTGGAACACTCTCCCAACAGGTAGATCAGTGGAACACTCTCTCAACAGGTAGATCAGTGGAACACTCTCCTAACAGGTAGATCAGTGGAACACTCTCCCAACAGGTAGATCAGTGGAACACTCTCCCAACAGGTAGATCAGTGGAACACTCTCTCAACAGGTAGATCAGTAGAACACTCTCCCAACAGGTAGATCAGTGGAACACTCTCCCAACAGGTAGATCAGTGGAACACTCTCTCAACAGGTAGAACACTCTCCCAACAGGTAGATCAGTGGAACACTCTCCCAACAGGTAGATCAGTGGAACACTCTCCAAGCAGGTAGATCAGTGGAACACTCTCCCAACAGGTAGATCAGTGGAACACTCTCCCAACAGGTAGATCAGTGGAACACTCTCCCAACAGGTAGATCTGTGGAACACTCTACCAACAGGTAGATCAGTAGAACACTCTCCCAACAGGTAGATCAGTGGAACACTCTCCCAACAGGTAGATCTGTGGAACACTCTACCAACAGGTAGATCTGTGGAACACTCTCCAGACAGGTAGATCAGTAGAACACTCTCCCAACAGGTAGATCAGTGGAACACTCTACCAACAGGTAGATCAGTGGAACACTCTCCCAACAGGTAGATCAGTGGAACACTCTCTCAACAGGTAGATCAGTGGAAAACTCCCAACAGGTAGATCAGTGGAACACTCTCCCAACAGGTAGATCAGTGGAACACTCCCCCAACAGGTAGATCAGTGGAACACTCTCTCAACATTTAGATCAGTGGAACACTCTCCCAACAGGTAGATCAGTGGAACACTCTCCCAACAGGTATATCAGTGGAACACTCTCTCAACAGGTAGATCAGTGGAACACTCTCCCAACAGGTAGATCAGTGGAACACTCTCCCAACAGGTAGATCGGTGAAACACTCTCCCAACAGGTAGATCAGTAGAAGCTCTACCAACAGGTAGATCAGTAGAACACTCTCCCAACAGGTAGATCAGTGGAACACTCTCCCAACAGGTAGACCAGTGGAACACTCTCCCAACAGGTAGATCAGTAGAACACTCTCCCAACAGGTAGATCAGTGGAACACTCTCCCAACAGGTAGATCAGTGGAACACTCTCCCAACAGGTAGATCAGTAGAACACTCTCCTAACAGGTAGATCAGTGGAACACTCTCCTAACAGGTAGATCAGTGGAACACTCTACCAACAGGTCGACCGGTGGAACACTCTCCTAACAGGTAGATCGTTGAAACACTCTCCCAACAGGTAGATCAGTAGAACCTCTCCCAACAGGTAGATCAGTAGAACACTCTCCCAACAGGTAGATCAGTGGAACACTCTCCCAACAGGTAGATCAGTGGAACACTCTCCCAACAGGTAGATCAGTAGAACACTCTCCCAACAGGTAGATCAGTGGAACACTCTCCTAACAGGTAGATCAGTGGAACACTCTCCCAGCAGGTAGATCAGTGGAACACTCTCCTAACAGGTAGATCAGTGGAACACTCTCCCAACAGGTAGATCAGTGGAACACTCTCTCAACAGGTAGAACACTCTCCCAACAGGTAGATCAGTGGAACACTCTCCCAACAGGTAGATCAGTGGAACACTCTCCCAGCAGGTAGATCAGTGGAACACTCTCCCAACAGGTAGATCAGTGGAACACTCTCCCAACAGGTAGATCAGTGGAACACTCTCCCAACAGGTAGATCAGTGGAACACTCTCCCAACAGGTAGATCAGTGGAACACTCTCCCAACAGGTAGATCAGTAGAACACTCTACCAACAGGTAGATCAGTGGAACACTCTCCCAACAGGTAGATCTGTGGAACACTCTACCAACAGGTAGATCTGTGGAACACTCTACCAACAGGTAGATCAGTAGAACACTCTCCCAACAGGTAGATCAGTGGAACACTCTCCCAACAGGTAGATCTGTGGAACACTCTACCAACAGGTAGATCTGTGGAACACTCTCCAGACAGGTAGATCAGTAGAACACTCTCCCAACAGGTAGATCAGTGGAACATTCTACCAACAGGTAGATCAGTGGAACACTCTCCCAACAGGTAGATCAGTGGAACACTCTCTCAACAGGTAGATCAGTGGAAAACTCCCAACAGGTAGATCAGTGGAACACTCTCCCAACAGGTAGATCAGTGGAACACTCCCCCAACAGGTAGATCAGTGGAACACTCTCTCAACATTTAGATCAGTGGAACACTCTCCCAACAGGTAGATCAGTGGAACACTCTCCCAACAGGTAGATCAGTGGAACACTCTCTCAACAGGTAGATCAGTGGAACACTCTCCCAACAGGTAGATCAGTGGAACACTCTCCCAACAGGTAGATCGGTGAAACACTCTCCCAACAGGTAGATCAGTAGAAGCTCTCCCAACAGGTAGATCAGTAGAACACTCTCCCAACAGGTAGATCAGTGGAACACTCTCCCAACAGGTAGACCAGTGGAACACTCTCCCAACAGGTAGATCAGTAGAACACTCTCCCAACAGGTAGATCAGTGGAACACTCTCCCAACAGGTAGATCAGTGGAACACTCTCCCAACAGGTAGATCAGTAGAACACTCTCCTAACAGGTAGATCAGTGGAACACTCTCCTAACAGGTAGATCAGTGGAACACTCTACCAACAGGTCGACCGGTGGAACACTCTCCTAACAGGTAGATCGTTGAAACACTCTCCCAACAGGTAGATCAGTAGAACCTCTCCCAACAGGTAGATCAGTAGAACACTCTCCCAACAGGTAGATCAGTGGAACACTCTCCCAACAGGTAGATCAGTGGAACACTCTCCCAACAGGTAGATCAGTAGAACACTCTCGCAACAGGTAGATCAGTGGAACACTCTCCTAACAGGTAGATCAGTGGAACACTCTCCCAGCAGGTAGATCAGTGGAACAGTCTCCTAACAGGTAGATCAGTGGAACACTCTCCCACCAGGTAGATCAGTGGAACACTCTCCCAACAGGTAGATCAGTGGAACACTCTCCCAACAGGTAGATCAGTGGAACACTCTCCCAACAGGTAGATCAGTGGAACACTCTCCCAACAGGTAGATCAGTAGAACACTCTCCCAACGGGTAGATCAGTAGAACACTCTACCAACAGGTAGATCAGTGGAACACTCTCCCACCAGGTAGATCTGTGGAACACTCTACCAACAGGTAGATCTGTGGAACACTCTACCAACAGGTAGATCAGTAGAACACTCTCCCAACAGGTAGATCAGTGGAACACTCTCCCAACAGGTAGATCAGTGGAACACTCTACCAACAGGTAGATCTGTGGAACACTCTCCAGACAGGTAGATCAGTAGAGCACTCTCCCAACAGGTAGATGAGTGGAACACTCTACCAACAGGTAGATCTGTGGAACACTCTCCCAACAGGTAGATCAGTGGAACACTCTACCAACAGGTAGATCAGTGGAACACTCTCTCAACAGGTAGATCAGTGGAACACTCTCCCAACAGGTAGATCAGTGGAACACTCCCAACAGGTAGATCAGTGGAACACTCTCCCAACAGGTAGATCAGTGGAACACTCTCCCAACAGGTAGATCAGTGGAACACTCTCCCAACAGGTAGATCAGTTGAACATTCTCTCAACAGGTAGATCAGTGGAACACTCCCAACAGGTAGATCAGTGGAACACTCTCCCAACAGGTAGATCGGTGGAACACTCTCCCAACAGGTAGATCAGTGGAACACTCCCCCAACAGGTAGATCAGTGGAACACTCTCCCAACAGGTAGATCTGTGGAACACTCCCCCAACAGGTAGATCAGTGGAACACTCTCCCAACAGGTAGATCAGTGGAACACTCCCCCAACAGGTAGATCAGTGGAACACTCCCAACAGGTAGATCAGTGGAACACTCCCAACAGGTAGATCAGTGCAACACTCTCCCAACAGGTAGATCGGTGGAACACTCCCATCAGGTAGATCAGTGGAACACTCTCCCAACAGGTAGATCAGTGGAATACTCTCCCAACAGGTAGATCAGTGGAATACTCTCCCAACAGGTAGATCGGTGGAATACTCTCCCAACAGGTAGATCAGTGGAATACTCCCCCAACAGGTAGATCAGTGGAACACTCTCTCAACAGGTAGATCAGTGGAACACTCTCCCAACAGGTAGATCAGTGGAACACTCTCCCAACAGGTAGATCAGTGGAACACTCTCCCAACAGGTAGATCAGCAGAACACTCTCCCAACAGGTAGATCAGTAGAACACTCTACCAACAGGTAGATCAGTGGAACACTCTCCCAACAGGTAGATCTGTGGAACACTCTACCAACAGGTAGATCTGTGGAACACTCTACCAACAGGTAGATCAGTAGAACACTCTCCCAACAGGTAGATCAGTGGAACACTCTCCCAACAGGTAGATCTGTGGAACACTCTACCAACAGGTAGATCTGTGGAACACTCTCCAGACAGGTAGATCAGTAGAACACTCTCCCAACAGGTAGGTCAGTGGAACACTCTACCAACAGGTAGATCTGTGGAACACTCTACCAACAGGTAGATCAGTGGAACACTCTACAAGCAGGTAGATCAGTGGAACACTCTCTCAACAGGTAGATCAGTGGAACACTCCCAACAGGTAGATCAGTGGAACACTCTCCCAACAGGTAGATCAGTAGAACACTCTCCCAACAGGTAGATCAGTGGAACACTCCCAACAGGTAGATCAGTGGAACACTCTCCCAACAGGTAGATCAGTGGAACACTCTCCCAACGGGTAGATCAGTGGAACACTCTCCCAACAGGTAGATCAGTGGAACACTCTCTCAACAGGTAGATCAGTGGAACTCTCCCAACAGGTAGATCAGTGGAACACTCTCCCAACAGGTAGATCGGTGGAACACTCTCCCAACAGGTAGATCAGTGGAACACTCCCCCAACAGGTAAATCAGTGGAACACTCTCTCAACGGTTAGATCAGTGGAACACTCCCAACACGTAGATCAGTGGAACACTCTCCCAACAGGTAGATCAGTGGAACACTCTACCAACAGGTAGATCAGTAGAACACTCTCCCAACAGGTAGATCAGTGGAACACTCCCCCAACAGGTAGATCAGTGGAACACTCTCTCAACATTTAGATCAGTGGAACACTCCCAACAGGTAGATCAGTGGAACACTCTCCCAACAGGTAGATCGGCGGAACACTCTCCCAACAGGTAGATCAGTGGAATACTCCCCCAACAGGTAGATCAGTGGAACACTCTCCCAACAGGTAGATCAGTGGAACACTCTCTCAACAGGTAGATCAGTGGAACACTCTCCCAACAGGTAGATCAGTGGAACACTCTCCCAACAGGTAGATCGGTGAAACACTCTCCCAACAGGTAGATCAGTAGAAGCTCTCCCAACAGGTAGATCAGTGGAACACTCTCCCAACAGGTAGATCAGTGGAACACTCTCCCAACAGGTAGATCAGTGGAACACTCTCCCAACAGGTAGATCAGTAGAACCTCTCCCAACAGGTAGATCAGTAGAACACTCTCCCAACAGGTAGATCAGTAGAACACTCTCCCAACAGGTAGATCAGTGGAACACTCTCCCAACAGGTAGATCAGTAGAACCTCTCCCAACAGGTAGATCAGTAGAACACTCTCCCAACAGGTTGATCAGTGGAACACTCTCCCAACAGGTAGATCAGTAGAAGCTCTCCCAACAGGTAGATCAGTGGAACACTCTCCCAACAGGTAGATCAGTGGAACACTCTCCCAACAGGTAGATCAGTGGAACACTCTCCCAACAGGTAGATCAGTAGAACCTCTCCCAACAGGTAGATCAGTAGAACACTCTCCCAACAGGTAGATCAGTAGAACACTCTCCCAACAGGTAGATCAGTGGAACACTCTCCCAACAGGTAGATCAGTAGAACCTCTCCCAACAGGTAGATCAGTAGAACACTCTCCCAACAGGTTGATCAGTGGAACACTCTCCCAACAGGTAGATCAGTGGAACACTCTCCCAACAGGTAGATCAGTAGAACACTCTCCCAACAGGTAGATCAGTAGAACACTCTCCTAACAGGTAGATCAGTTGAACACTCTACCAACAGGTCGACCGGTGGAACACTCTCCTAACAGGTAGATCAGTGGAACACTCTCCCAGCAGGTAGATCAGTGGAACACTCTCCTAACAGGTAGATCAGTGGAACACTCTCCCACCAGGTAGATCAGTGGAACACTCACCCAACAGGTAGATCAGTGGAACACTGTCCTAACAGGTAGATCAGTGGAACACTCTCCGAACAGGTAGATCAGTGGAACACTCTCCCAACAGGTAGATCAGTAGAACACTCTCCCAACAGGTAGATCAGTAGAACACTCTACCAACAGGTAGATCAGTGGAACACTCTCCCAACAGGTAGATCTGTGGAACACTCTACCAACAGGTAGATCTGTGGAACACTCTACCAACAGGTAGATCAGTAGAACACTCTCCCAACAGGTAGATCAGTGGAACACTCTCCCAACAGGTAGATCAGTAGAACACTCTCCCAACAGGTAGATCAGTGGAACACTCTCCCAACAGGTAGATCAGTAGAACCTCTCCCAACAGGTAGATCAGTAGAACACTCTCCCAACAGGTTGATCAGTGGAACACTCTCCCAACAGGTAGATCAGTGGAACACTCTCCCAACAGGTAGATCAGTAGAACACTCTCCTAACAGGTAGATCAGTAGAACACTCTCCTAACAGGTAGATCAGTTGAACACTCTACCAACAGGTCGACCGGTGGAACACTCTCCCAACAGGTAGATCAGTGGAACACTCTCCCACCAGGTAGATCAGTAGAACACTCTCCCAACAGGTAGATCAGTAGAACACTCTCCTAACAGGTAGATCAGTTGAACACTCTACCAACAGGTCGACCGGTGGAACACTCTCCTAACAGGTAGATCAGTGGAACACTCTCCCAGCAGGTAGATCAGTGGAACACTCTCCTAACAGGTAGATCAGTGGAACACTCTCCCACCAGGTAGATCAGTGGAACACTCACCCAACAGGTAGATCAGTGGAACACTGTCCTAACAGGTAGATCAGTGGAACACTCTCCCAACAGGTAGATCAGTGGAACACTCTACCAACAGGTAGATCTGTGGAACACTCTCCAGACAGGTAGATCAGTAGAGCACTCTCCCAACAGGTAGATGAGTGGAACACTCTACCAACAGGTAGATCTGTGGAACACTCTCCCAACAGGTAGATCAGTGGAACACTCTACCAACAGGTAGATCAGTGGAACACTCTCTCAACAGGTAGATCAGTGGAACACTCTCCCAACAGGTAGATCAGTGGAACACTCCCAACAGGTAGATCAGTGGAACACTCTCCCAACAGGTAGATCAGTGGAACACTCTCCCAACAGGTAGATCAGTGGAACACTCTCCCAACAGGTAGATCAGTGGAACACTCTCTCAAGAGGTAGATCAGTGGAACACTCTCCCAACAGGTAGATCATTGGAACACTCTCTCAAGAGGTAGATCAGTGGAACACTCCCAACAGGTAGATCAGTGGAACACTCTCCCAACAGGTAGATCAGTGGAACACTCCCCCAACAGGTAGATCAGTGGAACACTCTCTCAACATTTAGATCAGTGGAACACTCCCAACAGGTAGATCAGTGGAACACTCTCCCAACAGGTAGATCGGCGGAACACTCTCCCAACAGGTAGATCAGTGGAATACTCCCCCAACAGGTAGATCAGTGGAACACTCTCTCAACAGGTAGATCAGTGGAACACTCTCCCAACAGGTAGATCAGTGGAACACTCTCCCAACAGGTAGATCGGTGAAACACTCTCCCAACAGGTAGATCAGTAGAACCTCTCCCAACAGGTAGATCAGTAGAAGACTCTCCCAACAGGTAGATCAGTGGAACACTCTCCCAACAGGTAGATCAGTGGAACACTCTCCCAACAGGTAGATCAGTAGAACACTCTCCCAACAGGTAGATCAGTGGAACAATCTCCCAACAGGTAGATCAGTGGAACACTCTCCCAACAGGTAGATCAGTAGAACACTCTCCTAACAGGTAGATCAGTGGAACACTCTCCTAACAGGTAGATCAGTGGAACACTCTACCAACAGGTCGACCGGTGGAACACTCTACCAACAGGTAGATCAGTGGAACACTCTCCCAACAGGTAGATCAGTGGAACACTCTCCCAACAGGTAGGTCAGTGGAACACTCTCCCAACAGGTAGATCAGTGGAACACTCTCCCAACAGGTAGATCAGTAGAACACTCTCCCAACAGGTAGATCAGTGGAACACTCTACCAACAGGTAGATCAGTGGAACACTCTCCCAACAGGTAGATCAGTGGAACACTCTCCCAACAGGTAGATCAGTGGAACACTCTCCCAACAGGTAGATCAGTGGAACACTCTCCCAAAAGGTAGATCAGTGGAACACTCTCCCAACAGGTAGATCAGTGGAACACTCTCCCAACAGGTAGATCAGTGGAACACTCTCCCAACAGGTAGATCAGTAGAACACTCTCCCAACAGGTAGATCAGTGGAACACTCTCCCAACAGGTAGACCAGTGGAACAGTCTCTCAACAGGTAGATCAGTGGAACACTCTACCAACAGGTAGATCAGTGGAACACTCTACCAATAGGTAGATCAGTGGAACACTCTACCAACAGGTAGATCAGTGGAACACTCTCCCAACAGGTAGATCAGTGGAACACTCTCCCAACAGGTAGATCAGTGGAACACTCTCCCAACAGGTAGATCAGTGGAACACTCTACCAACAGGTAGATCAGTGGAACACTCTCCCAACAGGTAGATCAGTGGAACACTCTACCAACAGGTAGATCGGTGGAACACTCTCCCAACAGGTAGATCAGTGGACAGGTAGATCAGTGGAACACTCTCCCAACAGGTAGATCAGTGGAACACTCCCAACAGGTAGATCAGTGGAACACTCTCCCAACAGGTAGATCAGTGGAACACTCCCAACAGGTAGATCAGTGGAACACTCTTCCAACAGGTAGATCAGTGGAACACTCCCAACAGGTAGATCAGTGGAACACTCTCCCAACAGGTAGATCAGTGGAACACTCTCCCAACAGGTAGATCAGTAGAACACTCTACCAACAGGTAGATCAGTGGAACACTCTCCCAACAGGTAGATCTGTGGAACACTCTACCAACAGGTAGATCTGTGGAACACTCTACCAACAGGTAGATCAGTAGAACACTCTCCCAACAGGTAGATCAGTGGAACACTCTCCCAACAGGTAGATCTGTGGAACACTCTACCAACAGGTAGATCTGTGGAACACTCTCCAGACAGGTAGATCAGTAGAACACTCTCCCAACAGGTAGATCAGTGGAACACTCTACCAACTGGTAGATCTGTGGAACACTCTACCAACAGGTAGATCTTTGGAACACTCTCCCAACAGGTAGATCAGTGGAACACTCTCCCAACAGGTAGATCAGTGGAACACTCTCCCAACAGGTAGATCAGTGGAACACTCTCCCAACAGGTAGATCAGTGGAACACTCTCTCAACAGGTAGATCAGTGGAACACTCCCAACAGGTAGATCAGTGGAACACTCTCTCAACAGGTAGATCGGTGGAACACTCTCCCAACAGGTAGATCAGTGGAACACTCCCCCAACAGGTAAATCAGTGGAACATACTCTCAACAGGTAGATCAGTGGAACACTCCCAACACGTAGATCAGTGGAACACTCTCCCAACAGGTAGATCGGTGGAACACTCTCCCAACAGGTAGATCAGTGGAACACTCTCTCAACAGGTAGATCAGTGGAACACTCCCAACAGGTAGATCAGTGGAACACTCTCCCAACAGGTAGATCAGTGGAACACTCCCCCAACAGGTAGATCAGTGGAACACTCTCTCAACATTTAGATCAGTGGAACACTCCCAACAGGTAGATCAGTGGAGCACTCTCCCAACAGGTAGATCGGCGGAACACTCTCTCAACAGGTAGATCAGTGGAACACTCTCCCAACAGGTAGATCAGTGGAACACTCCCAACAGGTAGATCAGTGGAACACTCTCCCAACAGGTAGATCAGTGGAACACTCTCCCAACAGGTAGATCAGTGGAACACTCTCCCAACAGGTAGATCAGTGGAACACTCTCTCAAGAGGTAGATCAGTGGAAAACTCTCCCAACAGGTAGATCATTGGAACACTCTCTCAAGAGGTAGATCAGTGGAACACTCCCAACAGGTAGATCAGTGGAACACTCTCCCAACAGGTAGATCAGTGGAACACTCCCCCAACAGGTAGATCAGTGGAACACTCTCTCAACATTTAGATCAGTGGAACACTCCCAACAGGTAGATCAGTGGAACACTCTCCCAACAGGTAGATCGGCGGAACACTCTCCCAACAGGTAGATCAGTGGAATACTCCCCCAACAGGTAGATCAGTGGAACACTCTCTCAACAGGTAGATCAGTGGAACACTCTCCCAACAGGTAGATCAGTGGAACACTCTCCCAACAGGTAGATCGGTGAAACACTCTCCCAACAGGTAGATCAGTAGAACCTCTCCCAACAGGTAGATCAGTAGAAGACTCTCCCAACAGGTAGATCAGTGGAACACTCTCCCAACAGGTAGATCAGTGGAACACTCTCCCAACAGGTAGATCAGTAGAACACTCTCCCAACAGGTAGATCAGTGGAACAATCTCCCAACAGGTAGATCAGTGGAACACTCTCCCAACAGGTAGATCAGTAGAACACTCTCCTAACAGGTAGATCAGTGGAACACTCTCCTAACAGGTAGATCAGTGGAACACTCTACCAACAGGTCGACCGGTGGAACACTCTACCAACAGGTAGATCAGTGGAACACTCTCCCAACAGGTAGATCAGTGGAACACTCTCCCAACAGGTAGATCAGTAGAACACTCTCCCAACAGGTAGATCAGTGGAACACTCTACCAACAGGTAGATCAGTGGAACACTCTCCCAACAGGTAGATCAGTGGAACACTCTCCCAACAGGTAGATCAGTGGAACACTCTCCCAACAGGTAGATCAGTGGAACACTCTCCCAAAAGGTAGATCAGTGGAACACTCTCCCAACAGGTAGATCAGTGGAACACTCTCCCAACAGGTAGATCAGTGGAACACTCTCCCAACAGGTAGATCAGTGGAACACTCTCCCAACAGGTAGATCAGTAGAACACTCTCCCAACAGGTAGATCAGTGGAACACTCTCCCAACAGGTAGACCAGTGGAACAGTCTCTCAACAGGTAGATCAGTGGAACACTCTACCAACACGTAGATCAGTGGAACACTCTACCAATAGGTAGATCAGTGGAACACTCTACCAACAGGTAGATCAGTGGAACACTCTCCCAACAGGTAGATCAGTGGAACACTCTCCCAACAGGTAGATCAGTGGAACACTCTCCCAACAGGTAGATCAGTGGAACACTCTACCAACAGGTAGATCAGTGGAACACTCTCCCAACAGGTAGATCAGTGGAACACTCTACCAACAGGTAGATCGGTGGAACACTCTCCCAACAGGTAGATCAGTGGACAGGTAGATCAGTGGAACACTCTCCCAACAGGTAGATCAGTGGAACACTCCCAACAGGTAGATCAGTGGAACACTCTCCCAACAGGTAGATCAGTGGAACACTCCCAACAGGTAGATCAGTGGAACACTCTTCCAACAGGTAGATCAGTGGAACACTCCCAACAGGTAGATCAGTGGAACACTCTCCCAACAGGTAGATCAGTGGAACACTCTCCCAACAGGTAGATCAGTAGAACACTCTACCAACAGGTAGATCAGTGGAACACTCTCCCAACAGGTAGATCTGTGGAACACTCTACCAACAGGTAGATCTGTGGAACACTCTACCAACAGGTAGATCAGTAGAACACTCTCCCAACAGGTAGATCAGTGGAACACTCTCCCAACAGGTAGATCTGTGGAACACTCTACCAACAGGTAGATCTGTGGAACACTCTCCAGACAGGTAGATCAGTAGAACACTCTCCCAACAGGTAGATCAGTGGAACACTCTACCAACTGGTAGATCTGTGGAACACTCTACCAACAGGTAGATCTTTGGAACACTCTCCCAACAGGTAGATCAGTGGAACACTCTCCCAACAGGTAGATCAGTGGAACACTCTCCCAACAGGTAGATCAGTGGAACACTCTCCCAACAGGTAGATCAGTGGAACACTCTCTCAACAGGTAGATCAGTGGAACACTCCCAACAGGTAGATCAGTGGAACACTCTCTCAACAGGTAGATCGGTGGAACACTCTCCCAACAGGTAGATCAGTGGAACACTCCCCCAACAGGTAAATCAGTGGAACATACTCTCAACAGGTAGATCAGTGGAACACTCCCAACACGTAGATCAGTGGAACACTCTCCCAACAGGTAGATCGGTGGAACACTCTCCCAACAGGTAGATCAGTGGAACACTCTCTCAACAGGTAGATCAGTGGAACACTCCCAACAGGTAGATCAGTGGAACACTCTCCCAACAGGTAGATCAGTGGAACACTCCCCCAACAGGTAGATCAGTGGAACACTCTCTCAAAATTTAGATCAGTGGAACACTCCCAACAGGTAGATCAGTGGAGCACTCTCCCAACAGGTAGATCGGCGGAACACTCTCCCAACAGGTAGATCAGTGGAACACTCTCCCAACAGGTAGATCAGTGGAACACTCTCCCAACAGGTAGATCGGTGAAACACTCTCCCAACAGGTAGATCAGTAGAACCTTTCCCAACAGGTAGATCAGTAGAACACTCTCCCAACAGGTAGATCAGTGGAACACTCTCCCAACAGGTAGATCAGTGGAACACTCTCCCAACAGGTAGATCAGTAGAACACTCTCCCAACAGGTAGATCAGTGGAACACTCTCCCAACAGGTAGATCGGTGGAACACTCTCCCAACAGGTAGATCAGTAGAACACTCTCCTAACAGGTAGATCAGTGGAACACTCTACCAACAGGTCGACCGGTGAAACACTCTCCTAACAGGTAGATCAGTGGAACACTCTCCCAGCAGGTAGGTCAGTGGAACACTCTCCCAACAGGTAGATCAGTGGAACACTCTCCCAACAGGTAGATCAGTAGAACACTCTCCCAACAGGTAGATCAGTGGAACACTCTACCAACAGGTAGATCAGTGGAACACTCTCCAAACAGGTAGATCAGTGGAACACTCTCCCAACAGGTAGATCAGTGGAACACTCTCCCAACAGGTAGATCAGTGGAACACTCTCCCAAAAGGTAGATCAGTGGAACACTCTCCCAACAGGTAGATCAGTGGAACACTCTCCCAACAGGTAGATCAGTGGAACACTCTCCCAACAGGTAGATCAGTGGAACACTCTCCCAACAGGTAGATCAGTAGAACACTCTCCCAACAGGTAGATCAGTGGAACACTCTCCCAACAGGTAGACCAGTGGAACAGTCTCTCAACAGGTAGATCAGTGGAACACTCTACCAACAGGTAGATCAGTGGAACACTCTACCAATAGGTAGATCAGTGGAACACTCTACCAACAGGTAGATCAGTGGAACACTCTCCCAACAGGTAGATCAGTGGAACACTCTACCAACAGGTAGATCGGTGGAACACTCTCCCAACAGGTAGATCAGTGGACAGGTAGATCAGTGGAACACTCCCAACAGGTAGATCAGTGGAACACTCTTCCAACAGGTAGATCAGTGGAACACTCCCAACAGGTAGATCAGTGGAACACTCTCCCAACAGGTAGATCAGTGGAACACTCTCCCAACAGGTAGATCAGTGGAACACTCTCCCAACAGGTAGATCAGTGGAACACTCTCCCAACAGGTAGATCAGTGGAACACTCTACCAACAGGTAGATCAGTGGAACACTCTCCCAACAGGTAGATCAGTGGAACACTCTACCAACAGGTAGATCGGTGGAACACTCTCCCAACAGGTAGATCAGTGGACAGGTAGATCAGTGGAACACTCCCAACAGGTAGATCAGTGGAACACTCTTCCAACAGGTAGATCAGTGGAACACTCCCAACAGGTAGATCAGTGGAACACTCTCCCAACAGGTAGATCAGTGGAACACTCTCCCAACAGGTAGATCAGTAGAACACTCTACCAACAGGTAGATCAGTGGAACACTCTCCCAACAGGTAGATCTGTGGAACACTCTACCAACAGGTAGATCTGTGGAACACTCTACCAACAGGTAGATCAGTGGAACACTCTACCAACAGGTAGATCTGTGGAACACTCTACCAACAGGTAGATCAGTGGAACACTCTCCCAACAGGTAGATCAGTGGAACACTCTCCCAACAGGTAGATCTGTGGAACACTCTACCAACAGGTAGATCTGTGGAACACTCTCCAGACAGGTAGATCAGTAGAACACTCTCCCAACAGGTAGATCAGTAGAACACTCTACCAACAGGTAGATCAGTGGAACACTCTCCCAACAGGTAGATCTGTGGAACACTCTACCAACAGGTAGATCTGTGGAACACTCTACCAACAGGTAGATCAGTAGAACACTCTCCCAACAGGTAGATCAGTGGAACACTCTCCCAACAGGTAGATCTGTGGAACACTCTACCAACAGGTAGATCTGTGGAACACTCTCCAGACAGGTAGATCAGTAGAACACTCTCCCAACAGGTAGATCAGTGGAACACTCTACCAACTGGTAGATCTGTGGAACACTCTACCAACAGGTAGATCTTTGGAACACTCTCCCAACAGGTAGATCAGTGGAACACTCTCCCAACAGGTAGATCAGTGGAACACTCTCCCAACAGGTAGATCAGTGGAACACTCTCCCAACAGGTAGATCAGTGGAACACTCTCTCAACAGGTAGATCAGTGGAACACTCCCAACAGGTAGATCAGTGGAACACTCTCTCAACAGGTAGATCGGTGGAACACTCTCCCAACAGGTAGATCAGTGGAACACTCCCCCAACAGGTAAATCAGTGGAACATACTCTCAACAGGTAGATCAGTGGAACACTCCCAACACGTAGATCAGTGGAACACTCTCCCAACAGGTAGATCGGTGGAACACTCTCCCAACAGGTAGATCAGTGGAACACTCTCTCAACAGGTAGATCAGTGGAACACTCCCAACAGGTAGATCAGTGGAACACTCTCCCAACAGGTAGATCAGTGGAACACTCCCCCAACAGGTAGATCAGTGGAACACTCTCTCAAAATTTAGATCAGTGGAACACTCCCAACAGGTAGATCAGTGGAGCACTCTCCCAACAGGTAGATCGGCGGAACACTCTCCCAACAGGTAGATCAGTGGAACACTCTCCCAACAGGTAGATCAGTGGAACACTCTCCCAACAGGTAGATCGGTGAAACACTCTCCCAACAGGTAGATCAGTAGAACCTTTCCCAACAGGTAGATCAGTAGAACACTCTCCCAACAGGTAGATCAGTGGAACACTCTCCCAACAGGTAGATCAGTGGAACACTCTCCCAACAGGTAGATCAGTAGAACACTCTCCCAACAGGTAGATCAGTGGAACACTCTCCCAACAGGTAGATCGGTGGAACACTCTCCCAACAGGTAGATCAGTAGAACACTCTCCTAACAGGTAGATCAGTGGAACACTCTACCAACAGGTCGACCGGTGAAACACTCTCCTAACAGGTAGATCAGTGGAACACTCTCCCAGCAGGTAGGTCAGTGGAACACTCTCCCAACAGGTAGATCAGTGGAACACTCTCCCAACAGGTAGATCAGTAGAACACTCTCCCAACAGGTAGATCAGTGGAACACTCTACCAACAGGTAGATCAGTGGAACACTCTCCAAACAGGTAGATCAGTGGAACACTCTCCCAACAGGTAGATCAGTGGAACACTCTCCCAACAGGTAGATCAGTGGAACACTCTCCCAAAAGGTAGATCAGTGGAACACTCTCCCAACAGGTAGATCAGTGGAACACTCTCCCAACAGGTAGATCAGTGGAACACTCTCCCAACAGGTAGATCAGTGGAACACTCTCCCAACAGGTAGATCAGTAGAACACTCTCCCAACAGGTAGATCAGTGGAACACTCTCCCAACAGGTAGACCAGTGGAACAGTCTCTCAACAGGTAGATCAGTGGAACACTCTACCAACAGGTAGATCAGTGGAACACTCTACCAATAGGTAGATCAGTGGAACACTCTACCAACAGGTAGATCAGTGGAACACTCTCCCAACAGGTAGATCAGTGGAACACTCTACCAACAGGTAGATCGGTGGAACACTCTCCCAACAGGTAGATCAGTGGACAGGTAGATCAGTGGAACACTCCCAACAGGTAGATCAGTGGAACACTCTTCCAACAGGTAGATCAGTGGAACACTCCCAACAGGTAGATCAGTGGAACACTCTCCCAACAGGTAGATCAGTGGAACACTCTCCCAACAGGTAGATCAGTGGAACACTCTCCCAACAGGTAGATCAGTGGAACACTCTCCCAACAGGTAGATCAGTGGAACACTCTACCAACAGGTAGATCAGTGGAACACTCTCCCAACAGGTAGATCAGTGGAACACTCTACCAACAGGTAGATCGGTGGAACACTCTCCCAACAGGTAGATCAGTGGACAGGTAGATCAGTGGAACACTCCCAACAGGTAGATCAGTGGAACACTCTTCCAACAGGTAGATCAGTGGAACACTCCCAACAGGTAGATCAGTGGAACACTCTCCCAACAGGTAGATCAGTGGAACACTCTCCCAACAGGTAGATCAGTAGAACACTCTACCAACAGGTAGATCAGTGGAACACTCTCCCAACAGGTAGATCTGTGGAACACTCTACCAACAGGTAGATCTGTGGAACACTCTACCAACAGGTAGATCAGTGGAACACTCTCCCAACAGGTAGATCAGTGGAACACTCTCCCAACAGGTAGATCTGTGGAACACTCTACCAACAGGTAGATCTGTGGAACACTCTCCAGACAGGTAGATCAGTAGAACACTCTCCCAACAGGTAGATCAGTGGAACACTCTACCAACAGGTAGATCTGTGGAACACTCTACCAACAGGTAGATCAGTGGAACACTCTCCCAACAGGTAGATCAGTGGAACACTCTCCCAACAGGTAGATCAGTGGAACACTCTCCCAACAGGTAGATCAGTGGAACACTCTCCCAACAGGTAGATCAGTGGAACACTCTCTCAACAGGTAGATCAGTGGAACACTCCCAACAGGTAGATCAGTGGAACACTCTCTCAACAGGTAGATCGGTGGAACACTCTCCCAACAGGTAGATCAGTGGAACACTCCCCCAACAGGTAAATCAGTGGAACACTCTCTCAACAGGTAGATCAGTGGAACACTCCCAACACGTAGATCAGTGGAACACTCTCCCAACAGGTAGATCAGTGGAACACTCTCTCAACAGGTAGATCAGTGGAACACTCCCAACAGGTAGATCAGTGGAACACTCTCCCAACAGGTAGATCAGTGGAACACTCCCCCAACAGGTAGATCAGTGGAACACTCTCAACATTTAGATCAGTGGAACACTCCCAACAGGTAGATCAGTGGAGCACTCTCCCAACAGGTAGATCGGCGGAACACTCTCCCAACAGGTAGATCAGTGGAACACTCTCCCAACAGGTAGATCAGTGGAACACTCTCCCAACAGGTAGATCGGTGAAACACTCTCCCAACAGGTAGATCAGTAGAACCTCTCCCAACAGGTAGATCAGTAGAACACTCTCCCAACAGGTAGATCAGTGGAACACTCTCCCAACAGGTAGATCAGTGGAACACTCTCCCAACAGGTAGATCAGTAGAACACTCTCCCAACAGGTAGATCAGTGGAACACTCTCCCAACAGGTAGATCGGTGGAACACTCTCCCAACAGGTAGATCAGTAGAACACTCTCCTAACAGGTAGATCAGTGGAACACTCTACCAACAGGTCGACCGGTGAAACACTCTCCTAACAGGTAGATCAGTGGAACACTCTCCCAGCAGGTAGATCAGTGGAACACTCTCCTAACAGGTAGATCAGTGGAACACTCTCCCACCAGGTAGATCAGTGGAACACTCTCCCAACAGGTAGATCAGTGGAACACTCTCCCAACAGGTAGATCAGTGGAACACTCTCCCAACAGGTAGATCAGTGGAACACTCTCCCAACAGGTAGATCAGTAGAACACTCTCCCAACAGGTAGATCAGTAGAAAACTCTACCAACAGGTAGATCAGTGGAACACTCTCCCAACAGGTAGATCTGTGGAACACTCTACCAACAGGTAGATCTGTGGAACACTCTACCAACAGGTAGATCAGTAGAACACTCTCCCAACAGGTAGATCAGTGGAACACTCTCCCAACAGGTAGACCAGTGGAACACTCTACCAACAGGTAGATCTGTGGAACACTCTCCAGACAGGTAGATCAGTAGAGCACTCTCCCAACAGGTAGATGAGTGGAACACTCTACCAACAGGTAGATCTGTGGAACACTCTACCAACAGGTAGATCAGTGGAACACTCTACCAACAGGTAGATCAGTGGAACACTCTCTCAACAGGTAGATCAGTGGAATACTCCCAACAGGTAGATCAGTGGAACACTCTCCCAACAGGTAGATCAGTAGAACACTCTCCCAACAGGTAGATCAGTGGAACACTCCCAACAGGTAGATCAGTGGAACACTCTCCCAACAGGTAGATCAGTAGAACACTCTCCCAACAGGTAGATCAGTGGAACACTCCCAACAGGTAGATCAGTGGAACACTCTCCCAACAGGTAGATCAGTGGAACACTCTCCCAACAGGTAGATCAGTGGAACACTCTCCCAACAGGTAGATCAGTGGAACACTCTACCAACAGGTAGATCAGTAGAACACTCTCCCAACAGGTAGATCAGTGGAACACTCTCCCAACAGGTAGACCAGTGGAACACTCTACCAACAGGTAGATCAGTGGAACACTCTCCCAACAGGTAGATCTGTGGAACACTCTACCAACAGGTAGATCAGTAGAACACTCTCCCAACAGGTAGATCAGTGGAACACTCTCCCAACAGGTAGACCAGTGGAACACTCTACCAACAGGTAGATCTGTGGAACACTCTCCAGACAGGTAGATCAGTAGAGCACTCTCCCAACAGGTAGATGAGTGGAACACTCTACCAACAGGTAGATCTGTGGAACACTCTACCAACAGGTAGATCAGTGGAACACTCTACCAACAGGTAGATCAGTGGAACACTCTCTCAACAGGTAGATCAGTGGAATACTCCCAACAGGTAGATCAGTGGAACACTCTCCCAACAGGTAGATCAGTAGAACACTCTACCAACAGGTAGATCAGTGGAACACTCTACCAATAGGTAGATCAGTGGAACACTCTACCAACAGGTAGATCAGTGGAACACTCTACCAACAGGTAGATCAGTGGAACACTCTCCCAACAGGTAGATCAGTGGAACACTCTACCAACAGGTAGATCGGTGGAACACTCTCCCAACAGGTAGATCAGTGGACAGGTAGATCAGTGGAACACTCTCCCAACAGGTAGATCAGTGGAACACTCTCCCAACAGGTAGATCAGTGGAACACTCTCCCAACAGGTAGATCAGTGGAACACTCTCTCAACAGGTAGATCAGTGGAATACTCCCAACAGGTAGATCAGTGGAACACTCTCCCAACAGGTAGATCAGTAGAACACTCTACCAACAGGTAGATCAGTGGAACACTCTACCAATAGGTAGATCAGTGGAACACTCTACCAACAGGTAGATCAGTGGAACACTCTACCAACAGGTAGATCAGTGGAACACTCTCCCAACAGGTAGATCAGTGGAACACTCTACCAACAGGTAGATCGGTGGAACACTCTCCCAACAGGTAGATCAGTGGACAGGTAGATCAGTGGAACACTCTCCCAACAGGTAGATCAGTGGAACACTCTCCCAACAGGTAGATCAGTGGAACACTCTCCCAACAGGTAGATCAGTGGAACACTCCCAACAGGTAGATCAGTGGAACACTTTCCCAACAGGTAGATCAGTGGAACACTCTCCCAACAGGTAGATCAGTGGAACACTCTCCAAACAGGTAGATCAGTGGAACACTCTCCCAACAGGTAGATCAGTGGACAGGTAGATCAGTGGAACACTCTCCCAACAGGTAGATCAGTGGAACACTCTCCCAACAGGTAGATCAGTAGGACACTCTCCTAACAGGTAGATCAGTGGAACACTCTCCCAACAGGTAGATCAGTGGAACACTCTCCCAACAGGTAGATCAGTGGAACACTCTCCCAACAGGTAGATCAGTAGGACACTCTCCCAACAGGTAGATCAGTGGAACACTCTCCCAACAGGTAGGTCAGTGGAACACTCTCCCAACAGGTAGATCAGTGGAACACTCTCCCAACAGGTAGATCAGTAGAACACTCTCCCAACAGGTTGATCAGTGGAACACTCTCCCAACAGGTAGATAAGTGGAACACTCTCCCAACAGGTAGATCAGTGGAACACTCTCCCAACAGGTAGATCAGTGGAACACTCTCCCAACAGGTAGATCAGTGGAACACTCTCCCAACAGGTAGATCAGTGGAACACTCTCCCAACAGGTAGATCAGTGGAACACTCTCCCAACAGGTAGATCTGTGGAACACTCTACCAACAGGTAGATCTGTGGAACACTCTACCAACAGGTAGATCAGTGGAACACTCTCCCAACAGGTAGACCAGTGGAACACTCTACCAACAGGTAGATCTGTGGAACACTCTCCAGACAGGTAGATCAGTAGAGCACTCTCCCAACAGGTAGATGAGTGGAACACTCTACCAACAGGTAGATCTGTGGAACACTCTACCAACAGGTAGATCAGTGGAACACTCTACCAACAGGTAGATCAGTGGAACACTCTCTCAACAGGTAGATCAGTGGAATACTCCCAACAGGTAGATCAGTGGAACACTCTCCCAACAGGTAGATCAGTAGAACACTCTCCCAACAGGTAGATCAGTGGAACACTCTCCCAACAGGTAGATCAGTGGAACACTCTCCCAACAGGTAGATCAGTGGAACACTCTCCCAACAGGTAGATCAGTGGAACACTCTCCCAACAGGTAGATCAGTGGAACACTCTCTCAACAGGTAGATCAGTGGAACACTCCCAACAGGTAGATCAGTGGAACACTCTCTCAACAGGTAGATCGGTGGAACACTCTCCCAACAGGTAGATCAGTGGAACACTCCCCCAACAGGTAAATCAGTGGAACACTCTCTCAACAGGTAGATCAGTGGAACACTCCCAACACGTAGATCAGTGGAACACTCTCCCAACAGGTAGATCAGTGGAACACTCTCTCAACAGGTAGATCAGTGGAACACTCCCAACAGGTAGATCAGTGGAACACTCTCCCAACAGGTAGATCAGTGGAACACTCCCCCAACAGGTAGATCAGTGGAACACTCTCAACATTTAGATCAGTGGAACACTCCCAACAGGTAGATCAGTGGAGCACTCTCCCAACAGGTAGATCGGCGGAACACTCTCCCAACAGGTAGATCAGTGGAACACTCTCCCAACAGGTAGATCAGTGGAACACTCTCCCAACAGGTAGATCGGTGAAACACTCTCCCAACAGGTAGATCAGTAGAACCTCTCCCAACAGGTAGATCAGTAGAACACTCTCCCAACAGGTAGATCAGTGGAACACTCTCCCAACAGGTAGATCAGTGGAACACTCTCCCAACAGGTAGATCAGTAGAACACTCTCCCAACAGGTAGATCAGTGGAACACTCTCCCAACAGGTAGATCGGTGGAACACTCTCCCAACAGGTAGATCAGTAGAACACTCTCCTAACAGGTAGATCAGTGGAACACTCTACCAACAGGTCGACCGGTGAAACACTCTCCTAACAGGTAGATCAGTGGAACACTCTCCCAGCAGGTAGATCAGTGGAACACTCTCCTAACAGGTAGATCAGTGGAACACTCTCCCACCAGGTAGATCAGTGGAACACTCTCCCAACAGGTAGATCAGTGGAACACTCTCCCAACAGGTAGATCAGTGGAACACTCTCCCAACAGGTAGATCAGTGGAACACTCTCCCAACAGGTAGATCAGTAGAACACTCTCCCAACAGGTAGATCAGTAGAAAACTCTACCAACAGGTAGATCAGTGGAACACTCTCCCAACAGGTAGATCTGTGGAACACTCTACCAACAGGTAGATCTGTGGAACACTCTACCAACAGGTAGATCAGTAGAACACTCTCCCAACAGGTAGATCAGTGGAACACTCTCCCAACAGGTAGACCAGTGGAACACTCTACCAACAGGTAGATCTGTGGAACACTCTCCAGACAGGTAGATCAGTAGAGCACTCTCCCAACAGGTAGATGAGTGGAACACTCTACCAACAGGTAGATCTGTGGAACACTCTACCAACAGGTAGATCAGTGGAACACTCTACCAACAGGTAGATCAGTGGAACACTCTCTCAACAGGTAGATCAGTGGAATACTCCCAACAGGTAGATCAGTGGAACACTCTCCCAACAGGTAGATCAGTAGAACACTCTCCCAACAGGTAGATCAGTGGAACACTCCCAACAGGTAGATCAGTGGAACACTCTCCCAACAGGTAGATCAGTAGAACACTCTCCCAACAGGTAGATCAGTGGAACACTCCCAACAGGTAGATCAGTGGAACACTCTCCCAACAGGTAGATCAGTGGAACACTCTCCCAACAGGTAGATCAGTGGAACACTCTCCCAACAGGTAGATCAGTGGAACACTCTACCAACAGGTAGATCAGTAGAACACTCTCCCAACAGGTAGATCAGTGGAACACTCTCCCAACAGGTAGACCAGTGGAACACTCTACCAACAGGTAGATCAGTGGAACACTCTCCCAACAGGTAGATCTGTGGAACACTCTACCAACAGGTAGATCAGTAGAACACTCTCCCAACAGGTAGATCAGTGGAACACTCTCCCAACAGGTAGACCAGTGGAACACTCTACCAACAGGTAGATCTGTGGAACACTCTCCAGACAGGTAGATCAGTAGAGCACTCTCCCAACAGGTAGATGAGTGGAACACTCTACCAACAGGTAGATCTGTGGAACACTCTACCAACAGGTAGATCAGTGGAACACTCTACCAACAGGTAGATCAGTGGAACACTCTCTCAACAGGTAGATCAGTGGAATACTCCCAACAGGTAGATCAGTGGAACACTCTCCCAACAGGTAGATCAGTAGAACACTCTACCAACAGGTAGATCAGTGGAACACTCTACCAATAGGTAGATCAGTGGAACACTCTACCAACAGGTAGATCAGTGGAACACTCTACCAACAGGTAGATCAGTGGAACACTCTCCCAACAGGTAGATCAGTGGAACACTCTACCAACAGGTAGATCGGTGGAACACTCTCCCAACAGGTAGATCAGTGGACAGGTAGATCAGTGGAACACTCTCCCAACAGGTAGATCAGTGGAACACTCTCCCAACAGGTAGATCAGTGGAACACTCTCCCAACAGGTAGATCAGTGGAACACTCTCTCAACAGGTAGATCAGTGGAATACTCCCAACAGGTAGATCAGTGGAACACTCTCCCAACAGGTAGATCAGTAGAACACTCTACCAACAGGTAGATCAGTGGAACACTCTACCAATAGGTAGATCAGTGGAACACTCTACCAACAGGTAGATCAGTGGAACACTCTACCAACAGGTAGATCAGTGGAACACTCTCCCAACAGGTAGATCAGTGGAACACTCTACCAACAGGTAGATCGGTGGAACACTCTCCCAACAGGTAGATCAGTGGACAGGTAGATCAGTGGAACACTCTCCCAACAGGTAGATCAGTGGAACACTCTCCCAACAGGTAGATCAGTGGAACACTCTCCCAACAGGTAGATCAGTGGAACACTCCCAACAGGTAGATCAGTGGAACACTTTCCCAACAGGTAGATCAGTGGAACACTCTCCCAACAGGTAGATCAGTGGAACACTCTCCAAACAGGTAGATCAGTGGAACACTCTCCCAACAGGTAGATCAGTGGACAGGTAGATCAGTGGAACACTCTCCCAACAGGTAGATCAGTGGAACACTCTCCCAACAGGTAGATCAGTAGGACACTCTCCTAACAGGTAGATCAGTGGAACACTCTCCCAACAGGTAGATCAGTGGAACACTCTCCCAACAGGTAGATCAGTGGAACACTCTCCCAACAGGTAGATCAGTAGGACACTCTCCCAACAGGTAGATCAGTGGAACACTCTCCCAACAGGTAGGTCAGTGGAACACTCTCCCAACAGGTAGATCAGTGGAACACTCTCCCAACAGGTAGATCAGTAGAACACTCTCCCAACAGGTTGATCAGTGGAACACTCTCCCAACAGGTAGATAAGTGGAACACTCTCCCAACAGGTAGATCAGTGGAACACTCTCCCAACAGGTAGATCAGTGGAACACTCTCCCAACAGGTAGATCAGTGGAACACTCTCCCAACAGGTAGATCAGTGGAACACTCTCCCAACAGGTAGATCAGTGGAACACTCTCCCAACAGGTAGATCTGTGGAACACTCTACCAACAGGTAGATCTGTGGAACACTCTACCAACAGGTAGATCAGTGGAACACTCTCCCAACAGGTAGACCAGTGGAACACTCTACCAACAGGTAGATCTGTGGAACACTCTCCAGACAGGTAGATCAGTAGAGCACTCTCCCAACAGGTAGATGAGTGGAACACTCTACCAACAGGTAGATCTGTGGAACACTCTACCAACAGGTAGATCAGTGGAACACTCTACCAACAGGTAGATCAGTGGAACACTCTCTCAACAGGTAGATCAGTGGAATACTCCCAACAGGTAGATCAGTGGAACACTCTCCCAACAGGTAGATCAGTAGAACACTCTCCCAACAGGTAGATCAGTGGAACACTCCCAACAGGTAGATCAGTGGAACACTCTCCCAACAGGTAGATCAGTGGAACACTCTCCCAACAGGTAGATCAGTGGAACACTCTCCCAACAGGTAGATCAGTGGAACACTCTCTCAACAGGTAGATCAGTGGAACACTCCCAACAAGTAGATCAGTGGAACACTCTCCCAACAGGTAGATCGGTGGAACACTCTCCCAACAGGTAGATCAGTGGAACACTCCCCCAACAGGTAGATCAGTGGAACACTCTCTCAACAGTTAGATCAGGGGAACACTCCCAACAGGTAGATCAGTGGAACACTCTCCCAACAGGTAGATCAGTGGAACACTCCCCCAACAGGTAGATCAGTGGAACACTCTCTCAACATTTAGATCAGTGGAACACTCCCAACAGGTAGATCAGTGGAACACTCTCCCAACAGGTAGATCAGTGGAACACTCCCCCAACAGGTAGATCAGTGGAACACTCTCTCAACATTTAGATCAGTGGAACACTCTCCCAACAGGTAGATCAGTGGAACACTCCCAACAGGTAGATCAGTGGAACACTCTCCCAACAGGTAGATCAGTGGAACACTCTCCCAACAGGTAGATCGGTGAAACACTCTCCCAACAGGTAGATCAGTAGAACCTCTCCCAACAGGTAGATCAGTAGAACACTCTCCCAACAGGTAGATCAGTGGAACACTCTCCCAACAGGTAGATCAGTGGAACACTCTCCCAACAGGTAGATCAGTAGAACACTCTCCCAACAGGTAGATCAGTGGAACAATCTCCCAACAGGTAGATCAGTGGAACACTCTCCCAACAGGTAGATCAGTAGAACACTCTCCTAACAGGTAGATCAGTGGAACACTCTCCTAACAGGTAGATCAGTGGAACACTCTACCAACAGGTCGACCGGTGGAACACTCTACCAACAGGTAGATCAGTGGAACACTCTCCCAACAGGTAGATCAGTGGAACACTCTCCCAACAGGTAGGTCAGTGGAACACTCTCCCAACAGGTAGATCAGTGGAACACTCTCCCAACAGGTAGATCAGTAGAACACTCTCCCAACAGGTAGATCAGTGGAACACTCTCCCAACAGGTAGATCAGTGGAACACTCTCCCAACAGGTAGATCAGTGGAACACTCTCCCAACAGGTAGATCAGTGGAACACTCTCCCAACAGGTAGATCAGTGGAACACTCTCCCAACAGGTAGATCAGTGGAACACTCTCCCAACAGGTAGATCAGTGGAACACTCTCCCAACAGGTAGATCAGTGGAACACTCTCCCAACAGGTAGATCAGTGGAACAATCTCCCAACAGGTAGATCAGTAGAACACTCTCCCAACAGGTAGATCAGTGGAACACTCTCCCAACAGGTAGACCAGTGGAACACTCTCTCAACAGGTAGATCAGTGGAACACTCTACCAACAGGTAGATCAGTGGAACACTCTACCAATAGGTAGATCAGTGGAACACTCTACCAACAGGTAGATCAGTGGAACACTCTCCCAACAGGTAGATCAGTGGAACACTCTCCCAACAGGTAGATCAGTGGAACTCTCTCCCAACAGGTAGATCAGTGGAACACTCTACCAACAGGTAGATCAGTGGAACACTCTCCCAACAGGTAGATCAGTGGAACACTCTACCAACAGGTAGATCGGTGGAACACTCTCCCAACAGGTAGATCAGTGGACAGGTAGATCAGTGGAACACTCTCCCAACAGGTAGATCAGTGGAACACTCCCAACAGGTAGATCAGTGGAACACTCTCCCAACAGGTAGATCAGTGGAACACTCCCAACAGGTAGATCAGTGGAACACTCCCAACAGGTAGATCAGTGGAACACTCTTCCAACAGGTAGATCAGTGGAACACTCTCCCAACAGGTAGATCAGTGGAACACTCTCCTAACAGGTAGATCAGTAGGACACTCTCCCAACAGGTAGATCAGTAGGACACTCTCCCAACAGGTAGATCAGTGGAACACTCTCCCAACAGGTAGATCAGTGGAACACTCTCCCAACAGGTAGATCAGTGGAACACTCTCCCAACAGGTAGATCAGTGGAACACTCTCCCAACAGGTAGATCAGTGGAACACTCTGCCAACAGGTAGATCAGTGGAACACTCTCCTAACAGGTAGATCAGTGTAACACTCTCCCAACAGGTAGAACACTCTCCCAACAGGTAGATCAGTGGAACACTCTCCCAACAGGTAGATCAGTGTAACACTCTCCCAACAGGTAGAAAACTCTCCCAATTGGTAGATCAGTGGAACACTCTCCCAACAGGTAGGTCAGTGGAACACTCTCCCAACAGGTAGATCAGTGGAACACTCTACCAACAGGTAGATCAGTGGAACACTCTCCCAACAGGTAGATCAGTGGAACACTCTACCAACAGGTAGATCGGTGGAACACTCTCCCAACAGGTAGATCAGTGGACAGGTAGATCAGTGGAACACTCTCCCAACAGGTAGATCAGTGGAACACTCTCCCAACAGGTAGATCAGTGGAACACTCTCCCAACAGGTAGATCAGTGGAACACTCCCAACAGGTAGATCAGTGGAACACTTTCCCAACAGGTAGATCAGTGGAACACTCTCCCAACAGGTAGATCAGTGGAACACTCTCCCAACAGGTAGATCAGTGGACAGGTAGATCAGTGGAACACTCTCCCAACAGGTAGATCAGTGGAACACTCTCCCAACAGGTAGATCAGTAGGACACTCTCCTAACAGGTAGATCAGTGGAACACTCTCCCAACAGGTAGATCAGTGGAACACTCTTCCAACAGGTAGATCAGTGGAACACTCTCCCAACAGGTAGATCAGTAGGACACTCTCCCAACAGGTAGATCAGTGGAACACTCTCCCAACAGGTAGGTCAGTGGAACACTCTCCCAACAGGTAGATCAGTGGAACACTCTCCCAACAGGTAGATCAGTAGAACACTCTCCCAACAGGTAGATCAGTGGAACACTCTCCCAACAGGTAGATAAGTGGAACACTCTCCCAACAGGTAGATCAGTGGAACACTCTCCCAACAGGTAGATCAGTGGAACACTCTCCCAACAGGTAGATCAGTGGAACACTCTCCCAACAGGTAGATCAGTGGAACACTCTCCCAACAGGTAGATCAGTGGAACACTCTCCCAACAGGTAGATCAGTGGAACACTCTCCCAACAGGTAGATCAGTGGAACACTCTCCCAACAGGTAGATCAGTAGGACACTCTCCTAACAGGTAGATCAGTGGAACACTCTCCCAACAGGTAGATCAGTGGAACACTCTCCCAACAGGTAGATCAGTGGAACACTCTCCCAACAGGTAGATCAGTAGGACACTCTCCCAACAGGTAGATCAGTGGAACACTCTCCCAACAGGTAGGTCAGTGGAACACTCTCCCAACAGGTAGATCAGTGGAACACTCTCCCAACAGGTAGATCAGTAGAACACTCTCCCAACAGGTAGATCAGTGGAACACTCTCCCAACAGGTAGATCAGTGGAACACTCTCCCAACAGGTAGATCAGTGGAACACTCTCCCAACAGGTAGATCAGTGGAACACTCTCCCAACAGGTAGATCAGTGGAACACTCTCCCAACAGGTAGATCAGTGGAACACTCTCCCAACAGGTAGATCAGTGGAACACTCTCCCAACAGGTAGATCAGTGGAACACTCTCCCAACAGGTAGATCAGTGGAACACTCTCCCAACAGGTAGATCAGTAGAACACTCTCCCAACAGGTAGATCAGTGGAACACTCTCCCAACAGGTAGACCAGTGGAACACTCTCTCAACAGGTAGATCAGTGGAACACTCTCCCAACAGGTAGATCAGTAGAACCTCTCCCAACAGGTAGATCAGTAGAACACTCTCCCAACAGGTAGATCAGTGGAACACTCTCCCAACAGGTAGATCAGTGGAACACTCTCCCAACAGGTAGATCAGTAGAACACTCTCCCAACAGGTAGATCAGTGGAACAATCTCCCAACAGGTAGATCAGTGGAACACTCTCCCAACAGGTAGATCAGTAGAACACTCTCCTAACAGGTAGATCAGTGGAACACTCTCCTAACAGGTAGATCAGTGGAACACTCTACCAACAGGTCGACCGGTGGAACACTCTACCAACAGGTAGATCAGTGGAACACTCTCCCAACAGGTAGATCAGTGGAACACTCTCCCAACAGGTAGGTCAGTGGAACACTCTCCCAACAGGTAGATCAGTGGAACACTCTACCAACAGGTCGACCGGTGGAACACTCTACCAACAGGTAGATCAGTGGAACACTCTCCCAACAGGTAGATCAGTGGAACACTCTCCCAACAGGTAGGTCAGTGGAACACTCTCCCAACAGGTAGATCAGTGGAACACTCTCCCAACAGGTAGATCAGTAGAACACTCTCCCAACAGGTAGATCAGTGGAACACTCTCCCAACAGGTAGATCAGTGGAACACTCTCCCAACAGGTAGATCAGTGGAACACTCTCCCAACAGGTAGATCAGTGGAACACTCTCCCAACAGGTAGATCAGTGGAACACTCTCCCAACAGGTAGATCAGTGGAACACTCTCCCAACAGGTAGATCAGTGGAACACTCTCCCAACAGGTAGATCAGTGGAACACTCTCCCAACAGGTAGATCAGTGGAACAATCTCCCAACAGGTAGATCAGTAGAACACTCTCCCAACAGGTAGATCAGTGGAACACTCTCCCAACAGGTAGACCAGTGGAACACTCTCTCAACAGGTAGATCAGTGGAACACTCTACCAACAGGTAGATCAGTGGAACACTCTACCAATAGGTAGATCAGTGGAACACTCTACCAACAGGTAGATCAGTGGAACACTCTCCCAACAGGTAGATCAGTGGAACACTCTCCCAACAGGTAGATCAGTGGAACTCTCTCCCAACAGGTAGATCAGTGGAACACTCTACCAACAGGTAGATCAGTGGAACACTCTCCCAACAGGTAGATCAGTGGAACACTCTACCAACAGGTAGATCGGTGGAACACTCTCCCAACAGGTAGATCAGTGGACAGGTAGATCAGTGGAACACTCTCCCAACAGGTAGATCAGTGGAACACTCCCAACAGGTAGATCAGTGGAACACTCTCCCAACAGGTAGATCAGTGGAACACTCCCAACAGGTAGATCAGTGGAACACTCCCAACAGGTAGATCAGTGGAACACTCTTCCAACAGGTAGATCAGTGGAACACTCTCCCAACAGGTAGATCAGTGGAACACTCTCCTAACAGGTAGATCAGTAGGACACTCTCCCAACAGGTAGATCAGTAGGACACTCTCCCAACAGGTAGATCAGTGGAACACTCTCCCAACAGGTAGATCAGTGGAACACTCTCCCAACAGGTAGATCAGTGGAACACTCTCCCAACAGGTAGATCAGTGGAACACTCTCCCAACAGGTAGATCAGTGGAACACTCTGCCAACAGGTAGATCAGTGGAACACTCTCCTAACAGGTAGATCAGTGTAACACTCTCCCAACAGGTAGAACACTCTCCCAACAGGTAGATCAGTGGAACACTCTCCCAACAGGTAGATCAGTGTAACACTCTCCCAACAGGTAGAAAACTCTCCCAATTGGTAGATCAGTGGAACACTCTCCCAACAGGTAGGTCAGTGGAACACTCTCCCAACAGGTAGATCAGTGGAACACTCTACCAACAGGTAGATCAGTGGAACACTCTACCAACAGGTAGATCAGTGGAACACTCTACCAACAGGTAGATCAGTGGAACACTCTCCCAAAAGGTAGATCAGTGGAACACTCTCCCAACAGGTAGATCAGTGGAACACTCTCCCAACAGGTAGATCAGTGGAACACTCTACCAACAGGTAGATCAGTGGAACACTCTCCCAACAGGTAGATCAGTGGAACACTCTACCAACAGGTAGATCGGTGGAACACTCTCCCAACAGGTAGATCAGTGGACAGGTAGATCAGTGGAACACTCTCCCAACAGGTAGATCAGTGGAACACTCTCCCAACAGGTAGATCAGTGGAACACTCTCCCAACAGGTAGATCAGTGGAACACTCCCAACAGGTAGATCAGTGGAACACTTTCCCAACAGGTAGATCAGTGGAACACTCTCCCAACAGGTAGATCAGTGGAACACTCTCCCAACAGGTAGATCAGTGGACAGGTAGATCAGTGGAACACTCTCCCAACAGGTAGATCAGTGGAACACTCTCCCAACAGGTAGATCAGTAGGACACTCTCCTAACAGGTAGATCAGTGGAACACTCTCCCAACAGGTAGATCAGTGGAACACTCTCCCAACAGGTAGATCAGTGGAACACTCTCCCAACAGGTAGATCAGTAGGACACTCTCCCAACAGGTAGATCAGTGGAACACTCTCCCAACAGGTAGGTCAGTGGAACACTCTCCCAACAGGTAGATCAGTGGAACACTCTCCCAACAGGTAGATCAGTAGAACACTCTCCCAACAGGTAGATCAGTGGAACACTCTCCCAACAGGTAGATAAGTGGAACACTCTCCCAACAGGTAGATCAGTGGAACACTCTCCCAACAGGTAGATCAGTGGAACACTCTCCCAACAGGTAGATCAGTGGAACACTCTCCCAACAGGTAGATCAGTGGAACACTCTCCCAACAGGTAGATCAGTGGAACACTCTCCCAACAGGTAGATCAGTGGAACACTCTCCCAACAGGTAGATCAGTGGAACACTCTCCCAACAGGTAGATCAGTAGGACACTCTCCTAACAGGTAGATCAGTGGAACACTCTCCCAACAGGTAGATCAGTGGAACACTCTCCCAACAGGTAGATCAGTGGAACACTCTCCCAACAGGTAGATCAGTAGGACACTCTCCCAACAGGTAGATCAGTGGAACACTCTCCCAACAGGTAGGTCAGTGGAACACTCTCCCAACAGGTAGATCAGTGGAACACTCTCCCAACAGGTAGATCAGTAGAACACTCTCCCAACAGGTAGATCAGTGGAACACTCTCCCAACAGGTAGATCAGTGGAACACTCTCCCAACAGGTAGATCAGTGGAACACTCTCCCAACAGGTAGATCAGTGGAACACTCTCCCAACAGGTAGATCAGTGGAACACTCTCCCAACAGGTAGATCAGTGGAACACTCTCCCAACAGGTAGATCAGTGGAACACTCTCCCAACAGGTAGATCAGTGGAACACTCTCCCAACAGGTAGATCAGTGGAACACTCTCCCAACAGGTAGATCAGTAGAACACTCTCCCAACAGGTAGATCAGTGGAACACTCTCCCAACAGGTAGACCAGTGGAACACTCTCTCAACAGGTAGATCAGTGGAACACTCTCCCAACAGGTAGATCAGTAGAACCTCTCCCAACAGGTAGATCAGTAGAACACTCTCCCAACAGGTAGATCAGTGGAACACTCTCCCAACAGGTAGATCAGTGGAACACTCTCCCAACAGGTAGATCAGTAGAACACTCTCCCAACAGGTAGATCAGTGGAACAATCTCCCAACAGGTAGATCAGTGGAACACTCTCCCAACAGGTAGATCAGTAGAACACTCTCCTAACAGGTAGATCAGTGGAACACTCTCCTAACAGGTAGATCAGTGGAACACTCTCCTAACAGGTAGATCAGTGGAACACTCTCCCAACAGGTAGATCAGTGGAACACTCTCCCAACAGGTAGATCAGTGGAACACTCTCCCAACAGGTAGATCAGTGGAACACTCTCCCAACAGGTAGATCAGTGGAACACTCTCCCAACAGGTAGATCAGTGGAACACTCTCCCAACAGGTAGATCAGTGGAACACTCTCCCAACAGGTAGATCAGTGGAACACTCTCCCAACAGGTAGATCAGTGGAACAATCTCCCAACAGGTAGATCAGTAGAACACTCTCCCAACAGGTAGATCAGTGGAACACTCTCCCAACAGGTAGACCAGTGGAACACTCTCTCAACAGGTAGATCAGTGGAACACTCTACCAACAGGTAGATCAGTGGAACACTCTACCAATAGGTAGATCAGTGGAACACTCTACCAACAGGTAGATCAGTGGAACACTCTCCCAACAGGTAGATCAGTGGAACACTCTCCCAACAGGTAGATCAGTGGAACTCTCTCCCAACAGGTAGATCAGTGGAACACTCTACCAACAGGTAGATCAGTGGAACACTCTCCCAACAGGTAGATCAGTGGAACACTCTACCAACAGGTAGATCGGTGGAACACTCTCCCAACAGGTAGATCAGTGGACAGGTAGATCAGTGGAACACTCTCCCAACAGGTAGATCAGTGGAACACTCTACCAACAGGTAGATCAGTGGAACACTGTCCCAACAGGTAGATCAGTGGAACACTCTCCCAACAGGTAGATCAGTGGAACTCTCTCCCAACAGGTAGATCAGTGGAACACTCTCCCAACAGGTAGATCAGTGGAACACTCTCCCAACAGGTAGATCAGTGGAACACTCTCCCAACAGGTAGATCAGTGGAACACTCTCCCAACAGGTAGATCAGTGGAACACTCTACCAACAGGTAGATCAGTGGAACACTCTCCCAACAGGTAGATCAGTGGAACACTCTACCAACAGGTAGATCGGTGGAACACTCTCCCAACAGGTAGATCAGTGGACAGGTAGATCAGTGGAACACTCTCCCAACAGGTAGATCAGTGGAACACTCCCAACAGGTAGATCAGTGGAACACTCTCCCAACAGGTAGATCAGTGGAACACTCCCAACAGGTAGATCAGTGGAACACTCCCAACAGGTAGATCAGTGGAACACTCTTCCAACAGGTAGATCAGTGGAACACTCTCCCAACAGGTAGATCAGTGGAACACTCTCCTAACAGGTAGATCAGTAGGACACTCTCCCAACAGGTAGATCAGTAGGACACTCTCCCAACAGGTAGATCAGTGGAACACTCTCCCAACAGGTAGATCAGTGGAACACTCTCCCAACAGGTAGATCAGTGGAACACTCTCCCAACAGGTAGATCAGTGGAACACTCTCCCAACAGGTAGATCAGTGGAACACTCTGCCAACAGGTAGATCAGTGGAACACTCTCCTAACAGGTAGATCAGTGTAACACTCTCCCAACAGGTAGAACACTCTCCCAACAGGTAGATCAGTGGAACACTCTCCCAACAGGTAGATCAGTGTAACACTCTCCCAACAGGTAGAAAACTCTCCCAATTGGTAGATCAGTGGAACACTCTCCCAACAGGTAGGTCAGTGGAACACTCTCCCAACAGGTAGATCAGTGGAACACTCTACCAACAGGTAGATCAGTGGAACACTCTACCAACAGGTAGATCAGTGGAACACTCTACCAACAGGTAGATCAGTGGAACACTCTCCCAAAAGGTAGATCAGTGGAACACTCTCCCAACAGGTAGATCAGTGGAACACTCTCCCAACAGGTAGATCAGTGGAACACTCTACCAACAGGTAGATCAGTGGAACACTCTCCCAACAGGTAGATCAGTGGAACACTCTACCAACAGGTAGATCGGTGGAACACTCTCCCAACAGGTAGATCAGTGGACAGGTAGATCAGTGGAACACTCTCCCAACAGGTAGATCAGTGGAACACTCTCCCAACAGGTAGATCAGTGGAACACTCTCCCAACAGGTAGATCAGTGGAACACTCCCAACAGGTAGATCAGTGGAACACTTTCCCAACAGGTAGATCAGTGGAACACTCTCCCAACAGGTAGATCAGTGGAACACTCTCCCAACAGGTAGATCAGTGGACAGGTAGATCAGTGGAACACTCTCCCAACAGGTAGATCAGTGGAACACTCTCCCAACAGGTAGATCAGTAGGACACTCTCCTAACAGGTAGATCAGTGGAACACTCTCCCAACAGGTAGATCAGTGGAACACTCTCCCAACAGGTAGATCAGTGGAACACTCTCCCAACAGGTAGATCAGTAGGACACTCTCCCAACAGGTAGATCAGTGGAACACTCTCCCAACAGGTAGGTCAGTGGAACACTCTCCCAACAGGTAGATCAGTGGAACACTCTCCCAACAGGTAGATCAGTAGAACACTCTCCCAACAGGTAGATCAGTGGAACACTCTCCCAACAGGTAGATAAGTGGAACACTCTCCCAACAGGTAGATCAGTGGAACACTCTCCCAACAGGTAGATCAGTGGAACACTCTCCCAACAGGTAGATCAGTGGAACACTCTCCCAACAGGTAGATCAGTGGAACACTCTCCCAACAGGTAGATCAGTGGAACACTCTCCCAACAGGTAGATCAGTGGAACACTCTCCCAACAGGTAGATCAGTGGAACACTCTCCCAACAGGTAGATCAGTAGGACACTCTCCTAACAGGTAGATCAGTGGAACACTCTCCCAACAGGTAGATCAGTGGAACACTCTCCCAACAGGTAGATCAGTGGAACACTCTCCCAACAGGTAGATCAGTAGGACACTCTCCCAACAGGTAGATCAGTGGAACACTCTCCCAACAGGTAGGTCAGTGGAACACTCTCCCAACAGGTAGATCAGTGGAACACTCTCCCAACAGGTAGATCAGTAGAACACTCTCCCAACAGGTAGATCAGTGGAACACTCTCCCAACAGGTAGATAAGTGGAACACTCTCCCAACAGGTAGATCAGTGGAACACTCTCCCAACAGGTAGATCAGTGGAACACTCTCCCAACAGGTAGATCAGTGGAACACTCTCCCAACAGGTAGATCAGTGGAACACTCTCCCAACAGGTAGATCAGTGGAACACTCTCCCAACAGGTAGATCAGTGGAACACTCTCCCAACAGGTAGATCAGTGGAACACTCTCCCAACAGGTAGATCAGTGGAACACTCTCCCAACAGGTAGACCAGTGGAACACTCTCTCAACAGGTAGATCAGTGGAACACTCTCCCAACAGGTAGATCAGTAGAACCTCTCCCAACAGGTAGATCAGTAGAACACTCTCCCAACAGGTAGATCAGTGGAACACTCTCCCAACAGGTAGATCAGTGGAACACTCTCCCAACAGGTAGATCAGTAGAACACTCTCCCAACAGGTAGATCAGTGGAACAATCTCCCAACAGGTAGATCAGTGGAACACTCTCCCAACAGGTAGATCAGTAGAACACTCTCCTAACAGGTAGATCAGTGGAACACTCTCCTAACAGGTAGATCAGTGGAACACTCTACCAACAGGTCGACCGGTGGAACACTCTACCAACAGGTAGATCAGTGGAACACTCTCCCAACAGGTAGATCAGTGGAACACTCTCCCAACAGGTAGGTCAGTGGAACACTCTCCCAACAGGTAGATCAGTGGAACACTCTCCCAACAGGTAGATCAGTAGAACACTCTCCCAACAGGTAGATCAGTGGAACACTCTCCCAACAGGTAGATCAGTGGAACACTCTCCCAACAGGTAGATCAGTGGAACACTCTCCCAACAGGTAGATCAGTGGAACACTCTCCCAACAGGTAGATCAGTGGAACACTCTCCCAACAGGTAGATCAGTGGAACACTCTCCCAACAGGTAGATCAGTGGAACACTCTCCCAACAGGTAGATCAGTGGAACACTCTCCCAACAGGTAGATCAGTGGAACAATCTCCCAACAGGTAGATCAGTAGAACACTCTCCCAACAGGTAGATCAGTGGAACACTCTCCCAACAGGTAGACCAGTGGAACACTCTCTCAACAGGTAGATCAGTGGAACACTCTACCAACAGGTAGATCAGTGGAACACTCTACCAATAGGTAGATCAGTGGAACACTCTACCAACAGGTAGATCAGTGGAACACTCTCCCAACAGGTAGATCAGTGGAACACTCTCCCAACAGGTAGATCAGTGGAACTCTCTCCCAACAGGTAGATCAGTGGAACACTCTACCAACAGGTAGATCAGTGGAACACTCTCCCAACAGGTAGATCAGTGGAACACTCTACCAACAGGTAGATCGGTGGAACACTCTCCCAACAGGTAGATCAGTGGACAGGTAGATCAGTGGAACACTCTCCCAACAGGTAGATCAGTGGAACACTCCCAACAGGTAGATCAGTGGAACACTCTCCCAACAGGTAGATCAGTGGAACACTCCCAACAGGTAGATCAGTGGAACACTCCCAACAGGTAGATCAGTGGAACACTCTTCCAACAGGTAGATCAGTGGAACACTCTCCCAACAGGTAGATCAGTGGAACACTCTCCTAACAGGTAGATCAGTAGGACACTCTCCCAACAGGTAGATCAGTAGGACACTCTCCCAACAGGTAGATCAGTGGAACACTCTCCCAACAGGTAGATCAGTGGAACACTCTCCCAACAGGTAGATCAGTGGAACACTCTCCCAACAGGTAGATCAGTGGAACACTCTCCCAACAGGTAGATCAGTGGAACACTCTGCCAACAGGTAGATCAGTGGAACACTCTCCTAACAGGTAGATCAGTGTAACACTCTCCCAACAGGTAGAACACTCTCCCAACAGGTAGATCAGTGGAACACTCTCCCAACAGGTAGATCAGTGTAACACTCTCCCAACAGGTAGAAAACTCTCCCAATTGGTAGATCAGTGGAACACTCTCCCAACAGGTAGGTCAGTGGAACACTCTCCCAACAGGTAGATCAGTGGAACACTCTACCAACAGGTAGATCAGTGGAACACTCTACCAACAGGTAGATCAGTGGAACACTCTACCAACAGGTAGATCAGTGGAACACTCTCCCAAAAGGTAGATCAGTGGAACACTCTCCCAACAGGTAGATCAGTGGAACACTCTCCCAACAGGTAGATCAGTGGAACACTCTACCAACAGGTAGATCAGTGGAACACTCTCCCAACAGGTAGATCAGTGGAACACTCTACCAACAGGTAGATCGGTGGAACACTCTCCCAACAGGTAGATCAGTGGACAGGTAGATCAGTGGAACACTCTCCCAACAGGTAGATCATTGGAACACTCTCCCAACAGGTAGATCAGTGGAACACTCTCCCAACAGGTAGATCAGTGGAACACTCCCAACAGGTAGATCAGTGGAACACTTTCCCAACAGGTAGATCAGTGGAACACTCTCCCAACAGGTAGATCAGTGGAACACTCTCCCAACAGGTAGATCAGTGGACAGGTAGATCAGTGGAACACTCTCCCAACAGGTAGATCAGTGGAACACTCTCCCAACAGGTAGATCAGTAGGACACTCTCCTAACAGGTAGATCAGTGGAACACTCTCCCAACAGGTAGATCAGTGGAACACTCTCCCAACAGGTAGATCAGTGGAACACTCTCCCAACAGGTAGATCAGTAGGACACTCTCCCAACAGGTAGATCAGTGGAACACTCTCCCAACAGGTAGGTCAGTGGAACACTCTCCCAACAGGTAGATCAGTGGAACACTCTCCCAACAGGTAGATCAGTAGAACACTCTCCCAACAGGTAGATCAGTGGAACACTCTCCCAACAGGTAGATAAGTGGAACACTCTCCCAACAGGTAGATCAGTGGAACACTCTCCCAACAGGTAGATCAGTGGAACACTCTCCCAACAGGTAGATCAGTGGAACACTCTCCCAACAGGTAGATC